>NW_015548296.1:1998577-2002892 GCF_001515605.1 Sinocyclocheilus anshuiensis | reverse complement strand
TTTTCACTTGTGTGTTTTTTTTTTACTCTATCCATTTTTGCTGATTTGGAAAAACACATTTGATGCCAGGAAATTTACAACACAAATATACATAAAAATATTAAAAGAATGAAGAAATAGATTCTGCAGGGGTCACTATAAGTTAATACATGTTAGTCTGTTCATCTTTTCAGGTTTATTCAGACTTGCCAGTGAGATTGAAAAAATTTAGTTTCTCCAAAACTTTACTAATATGTTAATGATTAATAATGAAAGAGCCACATAATTTAGTTTGGATGAAGTTGCAATCACTACGAGGGCCGTTTTCTTCATCATTCATGCTGTATTGTGGTTTCTAATTTCCCTTTTTGTTTTTGTTTTTGAATCAGCCAAAATGTTGCTTTCACTTGTTATTTTGACTCCAGTAGTCAGAATATTCTTGATGGCCTCCTCCCCTTTTACACTTCTTCATTTTTTGATTGTTTTAAGTAATCCGCTTTGAAATGATCTGTTTGGTGGGTGTAGTATAATTGCTTAGTTGTTCTTAGCTGGTTGTCATATTGAAGTATATGTGGCCCACGCTAAGCTTGGGTTAATTGGGGTCAAGGATGCTGATTTCTCACAGACAGAGATGGCACGTTGGCTGGAGTAAGAAGATTATACTTGCTGTTTGACTAGTTCAAAATATGGCTTTCATAACAGTGTTTCATAATGCAGAAAAAGTGACCATATGGGATTAACTATGAAAAATGAAAACAACGAAAAATGAATGAAATTTTAGTCCAGTGATAATTAGAAAAGGATGATGTGTCAAATAATACTAGTAATTATTTGGAATTTTAAATTGATAATTTTACTAATAAGATAAGTTTATTACTTTGTTGTTTGAAATAAGACATTTCTGAGGTTTACATTTTGTAGTAAATAAAGATCAATTAATTAAACTATGAATTAAATATAAAAAAAAAAAACATTCATGTTAATTAATATATTTAGACAAAGTTCTTACCATTTCTTAATTTGAAAAGATAAAAATATTTCAAAAGTGAATTTTACTTGCAAGCGGCTTGTTGCGACAAATGTCCTCTGTAATATTCATGAGTTCTGAGAAGAGAAGATTCCATTTGCCAGTGGATGGATAAAGTTTGTTAAGTTCAGGAAAGAGGACCAGAGAGAGGGATAGGAAGGGAGAGGGAGGGAGGGGGGAGAAAATTAATTTATTTCACTCCGCCAGCCTGCCAGTTCTTGAAAGAACAGCTGAGGAGAGCAGGATTAAGGCAGCTGTGCTTAACGTGAGGGCTCATCTGTCAGATTGGGGCGGAGCACATAGATCATTGATTAAAAAAAGCCATCTCCAAATCCAGTGCTTCACTGATACCACCGTCCTGCCCCGGCTCTTCAGTGTGTGTGTGTGTGTGTGTATGCATGTGTGTCTGAGTGCCAGCAGAGAGACTCAGATACACGGCAGATTACACGTCAATTATACACTTAATCTGCTTCTGGAAGAGATTGCGGCCTACCCTCATTGATTGATTTGAAGTATTCCCGTTGACCTTGGCAGTTATCAGATTGTCGAGATTGCACTTTATGGTGACTGTTAATGCGGTTTAATCTGGATATTGCATAGAACACATGAAGGGTTGGAGATACTGGAAAACAAGGCGGGTTTAGACTGAGCTGCTGCTTGTGTTGCATTTCACAGACCTGTAATACCACTTCACTGTCTGGGACACTTAACCACTTTGCAGGTCCAGCTGACCCAAGTGAACAGTTTAATCAACTTTAGCTAGCACACAAACTTAATGCTGTGCATTCTGTGGGCCAAGAAAAACCGAAAGAAAAAGAAATGAATCAATGAAACAAGGTTGTAATAATAAATTTAATTTCTAATTTCTTTTTTATTACATTTGTGCATTTTAAAATTTCATTGGATTTCATTTTTTGTTTTGTACTTTTTCTTTTGCTTTACATTTTGTTGTTTTGCAAAAGAACACTTTGATCTACAAACATGCAGAAAACATGTTTTGGAAAAGAAAAGGCACATTTTCTTAAACATTTTTATCCAATTTAACCCCATCACAACAATTTTTTTATGAAAATGGTTTCTTTATTCTTGATTATGATATCCCGAACAACAACAAGCAAAAATGTGTTTTTATTTTATTTATTTATTTATTTCACTGAAGCTTCTGATTGCATTTAGATAATCATGCGATATTGGGAGGCGGATGTGCGCTTATTGTTTTTCTCCCCAGTTAATCCTTTTATTTTAGAGGTAAACCAATTCAAAACGCTTTTTAGATGTATAATCTGAACGCTAGTAGGTCAGTATGGAAAAAAAAAGACTAAAAGGGACCCAACAGGTCCTTTCGCGGACACTGTTCAAAACATGTTAAAGGGGTTTGGCTCTTTCAGAATGCAGGGCAGATGTTAGCGGTTCAGGTTTCTGATAATTACGGAGCCCGAAGTGCTTTGTTTGTCGCTTAATGTGAACCGAGGCTAATTTGAATAAACCGGCAGTAACAACACTAACGGCTAGAGATTTTAGCAAAGTAAACGCGCAGCAGAAGAAGTGCATTTGAGCGCCGTGGCTCTCAACTGGCTCTATTAGCCGTCTATTGACTCTCTCTCCGTCTCTTGCTCTCCCCGTGACATATAAGTGAGGTATGGTGGCATTTGTTTGATTAACTTGTCTGACAAAAGTGACATCTGCTAGCGGGTTCATGTATACGAGAGGCTCAGCGCGGGTCCGCCTTTGTACATCTGTCAGCACAGAGGCAGGGGAAAAGGGTGAAAAGAAACAAATTGGTCCCAAAAAGCAGCCCATTCACCTTCTGCGCTCCCCCCTCCCAGCCCTTAGCCATTCAGGTGCACCGCGGGGCTCTCAAGTGCTCGCTGGTTTATTCCATTTCGTTCCCCCCATTGAGGCCGAACCCCACAAGTGTTATGCTCCTCATTCCTGCTTGGCTCAATCCTCCCCTAAGCGTTCCTTTGTGAGCAGAATGGCTCACTTTGCCCTGGGACCAAACTCTCTCTCTCTCTCCCGTTCCTTTTTTTATCCCTCACCCCTTTTTCTTCATTGTGTGTTTACTCAATGACACGATCACAGGCTGTAATTCCCGCCGTTTAGTTCATCTCTACCAGCTCCTTCTTTTCTAAAGAAAGGCCCTGTTTGGACACTGTCACACACAACACCGGTTTCAGTAGCAGAAATGCATTCCCTGTAATTATAATTTTTGATCGGCTCGATCGTTCCAAGAAGTTGCTCCAGACGCCGTTCCGTTCAGTAGGTTATTCCTTCATTCGCGCACAAAAAACAGCATTAGAGACACTTAAAAGTGTCGCAGAGCTTGCTCAGAAACAGTAAGGGCTTGTTCCACTTAAGGATCCGGTGAGGCGTGCAAATCCCGAGCAGGGTTCTCTTTGTATCCACAACACAATCACGAGCAGTTTGAAGCCCTTTCGCTTGCTGAGCCTGAAATTTTATTTTCAATCCCGCCATTCAGAAGCACCTATTTCTGGAGAGAGAGCACGTTAACGCAGCAGCACGCTGGAGGACCACGTTTGGGGTCGCGTATTTCCTACACAACTTTTTTTCTGCAAGGTTGTGGGGTCCCGCGGCGGAGAGATAGCAAGCGCCAGGAGGCATGGGGTCACCGGTGTGAGTTACCATGGTAATTGAGTTCAGTCATCAATGGACCTCCTCTCAGGAGGGATGAGGCGTACAATAACGGGCCGCTGGCGGCCGTGAACAGCAAGCAGGTAGGATTACCCCAAGCTTTTGTCCTAAGTGCATAATGTCTTGTAGTCAGATTTAAAGACTCCTCGGCCCCCGGGGCCTCCCTCTCTGGCCCAGCAAGGGGCCCGATTCACTCGCTGGCCAGCAAGAAGGACAAGTGCCCTACGACCCGCTGGCCTGAGAGAGACGGCTCTATTTAGTGTAGACAAAGACACAAAGATAGCAAGCCAGCAGAAAGGTTGGACGTTCGATTTTCGTGTTTTTTGTTTGGGGTATTTTCTTGATTTTGATTCACAAGGCCCGCGAAGAAGACAGGGAGCACGGGGAGGCACCGCTCTCCTGTTTTCATTTCCGCCAGCCTGTCGCTTTGCATTAACATCAGCGCTAACAACCATCATCATTCCATCCCTACTGCTAATTGCATACAAAGCTGGGTCCCAGCAGGAGCGCTTCTCAAACAGCCTAGGCCTCCGAGAGCAGGCCGAGTGGCGCACACACACATTTACAGAGCCACTACCACCAGCAAGGGCAGAAAGAGGCAGAGTCACAGGTTGCTTGTAATCCCCCCATTACCCCCCACCGAGCCTCCACCTCCGC
>NW_015548296.1:1967899-1998567 GCF_001515605.1 Sinocyclocheilus anshuiensis | reverse complement strand
TGTAAGAGTGTGTTTTTTCTAATCCGAGCTCGGCCCTTACCAGCTCTTTCTTCCTTCTGGTCCTCCTCACATAGGAGCCGCTAGCCTTCAGGTGCTTCAGGATTTGATAAAAGCGAGTCGTGAACGCGCGTGCGTGTGTGTGTGTGTGTGCGCGCGTCTGTGACGGGGGTGGATGGATGTGCAACCTTACACTGAATTCTGTTGTTGCCCCCCTGCTAGGCGCTATGGCTTCCTGTAACATGTCAAAGACGAGAGTGTGAACGCAAGCTTAGGAGCGCGGCTTGTGCATGTGCGTGGTGTGGCAGGGGGCAGGAGGTCGCTCAGCCTTTCAGCGCTCCCCGCTAGAGGTGTGGGGGCCCTGCAGATGTTCATGTGTGTTGTATCCGTAACCATAACGTACGCGTCCAACACACACACGCGTGTACACACACAGCCCTCACGCTTTCCAATATCAGATGGAACTCGTTAGATGATCACAGATTTTTTTTTCTCTCCCATATCCGCTTCTTTCATTATGCATTCAGAGTCATGATACTCCTGTTTTGGCTAGCAGCTATTGCCAGCTTCCCGCTGCTCAATATCCAAAAAGTGCCACAGTACATAATACGCTCTCGGAGAGTCTTCTGTTTCTCTGCTGACAGCAGAACAATGTCCCACTGCCAGCACTGTTCATTTCACAACCAAGACCACAGAGGATGCGGTCTTACTGGACGAGTCTCTCATGAGTTCAAAAATTTATTTAGCAGAACGTACTATATGAATATATGTCTTTCTTGGACTTGTGCATCATTTGATTCTGATTCGGCACCCACAGCAGGGACTATAAAGTGGAACTCCTACAGTATTATTATAGCAATTTCAATTTTTAAATATCGATTATGTCATTAAGTGAATTGATGGTTTGCAAGTAATCAGTTTAAATAAACTGTTTTTTCTTTAATGTAATGTAATGTACATTTAATGTACATTTACGTGTACATTGTCATCATTTACAAGTCATTCCAAACATTCTTTATTCTGTGGAACATACAATCTGTTTTTGTCTATACAGTGAAAATCAGTGGGGTCCAGTGTTGTTTTCAGACTCTATTGACTTTCATACTACAGACAAAACCAGTTTGCATTCTTCAAAACATTCATCAAAATATTCAAAACAGTCTTCTTTTGTGCTCCACATAAGAAAGTCAATCATACAGGTTTAGATTGACATGATTTTAGTAAATGATGACAGTATTTTTATTTGTGGGTGAGTCATTCCTTTAAAATGATAGAGGATGGAGAGGTCGCACTATTATAGGAACAAATGTAGAAGAACAAGAGTGAGCATGAGAGAAAGACTGAGTGTGAGAGAGAGCAGTTGCTCCAGGTCTGGACTCCCTGTGGGGGTCCATCGCGGCCCGGCTGCCCAATCTTTCACAGGCACAGAGCACCAGCCCTCACAGAGCAACACCAATCTGATTCACTGTAGGGCAAGCCACAAAGCTCAGCCACTTAGATCAAATCCTAAAACACCCATTTGATTATTCAGACACACCTTAGTGGCATAATTTTACCAGTGTACCACTTAAACGCCAATGGATTGCACTTCTTTCATTGTGTGTTAAACTGGTAGAACCACTGGAACAATTGGCTTAGCAAATTGTGTTATGTTTACTACTCAAGTCTTTTGACAAGGTGAAAGTTTCCTTTTTTAGATCATCACTAACAGAACCGCAATGCTTTTTCAAACTGTGGGTGCAAAGTGGATTTTGCATGCAAGATCTATAAAAAGTAAACTGTCAAGTGTGCTGCAGTTACCCAAGACACATCTCCTGTGTCTACGGCTCGATTTGCTCAGCTCCTAAACCGTTGAGACTCAGTCAGCTCTGATTACCATCAGACCAGCTCGATCATAACTAATCAATTAGACTTCAAACAAGATCTTCCCCACGGTCCAACGTCTGTAGCCTAAAAGCTAAGTGCACTGGTTATTTAGGAGGTGCTTTGAGTTCAGTGATTTTCACTGAGTAGAAATAGAGAACAACACTCTGAGACTAAGAGAGAGGAAGTCTCGTAAAAAAATAAGACCCTGAGCCACGGGTACATTAGTGAGCTCATTGTGACTGCGGTAAAGACAACATGTCCGCTGGGAATGATGTATGTTTCTCCCTCAATGTGACAGAAAGTGCCACCGTCTGAAGCGCAGGCTGAGGGCAGGATTGTGGCTGGCTTAACATGGGCAACATCTCTCATGATCAGTGTCCAAAAGCAGCACAGGAGACAGCTGATGGGATCTGAAACTGTCAATTAGCAGTTCCTGGGTGGAGCTTTTGGGTGAGGATCATGACTGTGACAGAAGGACTTTCTCCAAGGCAGAGCTTGTTGGGACCTCTTTTATGAACAGCCCTCCTTGTAATGTCACCAGTTTGCTCGCAGTGCCTCTTTAAGCTCTGTTCTGCCAGTCATTTTCCTCCATATCCCTCTACAAGTGAAACTACTTGATGCCAAATTTAGTAGAAGAAAACTCCTACCGGTCAAAAGTGAATAATTAGGATTTTGGGTATTTTTGTAATTAATGTTTTTGAAAGAAGTCACTTGTGCTCACCAATGCTGCATTCATTTGATTTTAAAATACAGTAAAAACAGTAATATAGTGAAATATTATTATGATTAAAAATAGCTGTTTTATATTTGAATATATTTTAAAATATAATTTATTTACTTCAGTGTCACATGATCCTTCAGAAATCATTCTAATATGCAAATTTGATGTTCAAGAAACATTTCTTATTATTATCAATGTTGAAAACAGGTTTTGTTTGCTGTTCAGTATATTTGTGAAAACCATCATGCATTTTTTTCCCAGGATTCTCCGATGAATAGAAAGTTCAAAAGGTCGGCATTTACTTGAAATAGAAATCTGTTGTAACATTATAAATGTCTGTACTGTCACTTTTGATCATTTTAATTTGTCCTTGCTGAATAAAAGTATTAAGTTATTTTATTCGATTGTTTTATCCTATTTACCCCAAACGTTTGAAGGTGGATGTATCACAGTTTCCACAAAAATATTAAGCAGAAAAAACTGTGATAATGCATACGTTTATTGAGCCCAAAATCTTAATTATACCAAACTTTTGACTGGTATAGTGTATTAGGTTGTCTATCTTTGTCATTGCTGATTTAAAGTTGTGCTAGATCAGATTGGTGAGTATTTTTAGATACTAGGATTTTCGTTCACATAATCTGCTCTCTTGATACAAATCTACTGCCTACACTTGTGTTTTTGTAGGTGTGTTTTCCTATGTGTTTGTGTGTGGCAGCATTTATATGTGTGTCTGTCTTTGCTGGAGAACAATGTATTTGTGTTTCAGCAATGGTACACCAGCACAATGAATCTCCTGGGCACCTGGCTGACAGACCGTATGGACCTGCAGTTGCATGTGTATCAGCTGAAAATCCTCATCAGAATTATAAAGGTAAAAACAACAGCATCATTGACCACTAAAGTGTGGGTAGTTGTGCATCTGAATTAAACGCAGAACAGTTGTAGATTCAAAACTTCCCAAGTATGTGCAGGAAGTAATCGTAGCACAGTATTTGCACCAAATGTACTTGTAAACACATGCTATAAAAATATGCACATGCCATCCAATCAGATTCAGATTACAGAGGTGGATCAGCCAAGTGAAGGCGGTCTTCCTCTGCAGCCTCCGCCTGTGCTTGATTTTACAACAGCAAGATCAACAGGATTTCATAGTATGACATTACACATTTATTTCTGTGCACTCATATGGTGTGTCTCTCTCTGTGTGTGGATATATCTCACAGATGCGGGTTTCTTTTTAGATCTATATCAGATTTTTTTCCTTCATTTTCCCCAGCATAGATTAGGTTTAGTACTGGATAAAGAAGACCTCATTGTCATGTTTCCCTCATCTACAATTTCCAACAAAACCAGAATAACAGCTAGATGCAACTTTCCACAAATAGAGTACAATATCTGTTACCAAAATCAGTGACATGCATGCGCATGGTTTTTATTTTTAGGAATAAGAATTTAATAAAAAATATTGATAAGATGAAATGAAACCTATAGGCAACAGGGCTGCAGGTTTATTTTTCACTCAACTAGCTTGGGGTTAGTAATTTATTTATTTATTTTTTAAGAAATTCATACTTTTATTCAGCAAGAACATATTCAATTGATCAAAAGACAGTAAAGACATTTTGTGTATTACAAGAGACTATTTCAAAGAAACCTAGAAAAAAATGAGAACAACTTTTTTCAACATTGATAAGAAATGTATTTTGAGCAGCACATCAGCATATTAGAATGATTTCTGAAGGATCGTGTGACACTGAAGACTGTAGTAATGGTGCTGAAAATTCAGCTGTGCCATCATAGTTTTAAATTACATTTTACGGTATATTCAAAATGAAAACAACTATTTAAATAGTAATAATTTTTATTTATTTATTTATTTATTTTTTTATAATATTTTTACTGATTTTGATCAAATAAATGCAGCCTTGGTGAATATAAGATTTGAACCATAGTGTGCCTTTTTAAATAACTGAATAAAATATCTCCTTGATCTTTTTTTCTTCCAATAACAGTAGTGATAGGGTTGAAGGTTGTGCTTGGCGATTGTTTAAATGTACCTATTTTTATGCAAAGTTAAGATTATAGTTTAATAGGGTGTACATATACAAATAAACATGCTTACTGCTTCAAATCTAATGGGACATCAAAGTTCTGTACCCATATTCATGAAAAGAGACAAAAATATTTTTTTCTTCCGTGATTATAACTAAGCACGCACGCTAGATCCACTTCATGTCATTCCGCTTCATGCCCCATACCTATTCCTACAATACTCTCTGTTTTTTGTTTTTTTTTTGCAGAAAAAGTATCGTGATTTCCGACTACAAGGTGTGTTGGACTCCACTCTGAACAGCAAGATGTATGAGACGGTGAGAAACAGGCTGATTCTAGAAGAGGCTACAGCATCTGTAAGAGAGGGAGGGATGCAAGGCATATCCATGAAGAACAGCGATGAGGAAGATGACTAGATCCTGCTGGAGACAATTAGGTGTGGACAATTCGGTTAGACACATTTATTGTGGCCTAAAATGATGCATGTTCACCAGTCCATCGCTTGTACATGTCTGGATGTTAACGTCATGTTCTATGACAAATAAGGGACCAACTTCAATTCAAATTAAACTAAAAAATACAAATCTCAATTCAGATGACAAAAACAAAAGAGTATATTAACCGAACTTAAAATTAATTGACACAGTTTGATGTTTTTCTGGGGGAAAAAATAAGTGAAATGTCTGAAATTCATTTCTAAATGTTTATAAGCAATATGGAGTATCATTTGTAAAATATGTTGTGAGATGGTAAGGAATAATGCTCGTCGTGTCCCTGTTCAATGCAAATCCGTATGGCGCTGCTTCAATGTATTGTAAATACATTAATGGTACATAACTGTGCATAGACCTTGTTTCTTTTGGAGTGTAGGCCAACTGACATGATTGTATTAACATGTTCAGATGTTTATATATTCAGCTGACTTCAACAACATGTCAAAAATCCAAAATGTTTTGAGACACCTTTTTTAACGAGTTAGTTATGGTGATATGTTTGTAGCTGTATTTTAGAGACGCAATATATTCCCATTGCTTATTTGTGATATACTTAAACTGACATCAATACTTTTTTATGTTTTTAAGCCATGCATAATTAAAAAAAAAAATTTAAAAATATATTTATTCTGTATTTTGGGGGTGGGATCACAAGGAGGCGTTTTGTTTGTATCCTTTTTGTTTCTTTGCAACAAAGCATTTCTGATCCTTCTATTCGGATAGCCTCCAAACGCTTGCAGGTTTTCATCATTGCCATTGTTGTTTTGTGTATACAGCGCTTTATATTCCCCTTTGTGCAGTAGCTGCATGTCCCAATTGTCAGATATCTTATCCGAAAGCTTTTGATTTTGTGGAAAGTAACCGGTGGATTCATCTTGCGTCGGCCTTATGTACACCCACAGTTGGAATGCAAGAATCTAGGCTAATAAAAATAAAAGAATTCAAACTCAAAACTTTTTTGCTCTTAAATGAGTAATAATAAAGGTCACAATGTTTTATTGGTTATAAATAAAGTTACACCCACTCAAAAGCAACACCTGCATACAGCACAGGCTTCATTCGGTACTTACAGTAAAGCACACAATACTTCAACCATGACTTAACCTCTCCCCAGACCCACCCACTTCCACCAAAAAGAAAAAAAGTCTGAGATTAACATTTTGGGATTAAGTCATAGCTCATCTTCAGTGCCTATATTGCAGGACAGAAGGAGATTGACTGACCAAAGATGACACAGACCAGTCCCAAGGCAGATCTTCTCAACCAGATTAACATTTTTCATGTAAGATTTTCAAAACAAATCAGTCTGGTCTTCAAGACAGTAAGTATAGATTCAAAGGATTAGATATTATTCCCGTGGCATATTAAATGAAGATGGAATATCTTAATTAGAACATAGATTGCTTGAAAACAAGTCCTCAAAGATAAGAAAAACAACCTAGATGTGATTTGAAATGATCAGGTGGTTTTAGATACCAAACAAGAATTACTAGACAAAGCGAAAACTGTATTTTATCACTAACAAATTCCAACATTCTATACATTTATATATAAATAAAGAGTCCCAAGGAAGATGACAAATGTTAATTGAATTTTATTATGATCTGAAAGAAGTCTCTTATGCTCACCAAGGTTGCATTTATTTGATCAAAAATACAGTACACTCTAAAAAATGCTGGGTTAAAAAGGGACAAACCCAGCTACTGGGTTGTTTTGACCCAGCAGTTGGGATGTTTTGAACCCAACTGCTGGGTCAAAACAACCCAATAGCTGGGTTTGTCCCTTTTTAACCCAGCGCTGGGTTATATTTAACCCAGCATTTTTTAGAGTGTAATATTTTGAAATTCTATTACAATTTAAAATAACGGTTTTCTATTCTAATATATTTTAAAATGTAATTTATTCCTTTGATGGAAAAAAAAAAGAATTTTCAGCAGCCATTACTGCAGAATATGTTCCAGAATAATTTTAATGTACTGGTTTGTTGCTCAACTCACATTTCTTACTAATTATCTACAGCTGCGTTGCTTACTATTTCTGTGTAAAAAATGATGAGTTTGAAAATGCTTTTATATCTTTACAACGATCTGAATTTAAGAACGGGTGTGTTTTGGCGTGCTGGAAAATGACATCTTTATGATCGTTAAAGGTCCAGTGATGATCGTACAGTAGCTATAATGCATCATGCAGCATTTACACCTCATCTTGTTGAATAACACCGCGTAGTGTCCACTGGCACATAATTGTTAAGTATAACTGAGGTGAAGTGTTTCATTTAACCCCCTGGAGCACAGACTATGGGCAATAATGCAGCACTCAGACCTAGAGAAAGGAACTGAGGAGCTGTAACTAGCAGATGGAAATTGCCTTTTCATCTCCTTACTCTTTCCGATCCGAACCCACGGATACAATTTGGTGTGTTGCTCGGTGCGGGGGCACAGGGCAGGGAAAGACAAATGAGAGAGGCCTACCGCGGTGACCTAATCGTGGGAATGTAGCGCCGCTCTCGCGCTGATTTCACTGTAATCAACAGAGGAGGACAGAAATGCCCTGTCGCCGAGCGCGGAGCGCCGTAAGAGGAGGCTCGGATATCATACATTTAATTTCCTCATAAATCCTGCCGCAATGCAACAATTTTGAGAGGGAGAGGACCCGGCGACAGATTAATGGGCAAGGAGATTTATTCTGGCACGATCTGAGCTGCTTTGGCTTTTAAGCCTCAATCAGGTTAGGAAATAGGAACGATAAGTGTATCCAAATAAAAGATTCTCCAATTGACCGGCGCAACAAGAACTGGCCCCAGGTTCACACTCGCATCTGCGCGGGAGAGGGTGTCTGAGACGCGGATGCGAGGCGAGGCCCGTCTCCGAGCGCAGCGTGTGACCTCCGGAACAAATGAAAAACAGAAACCGCAGACGCGAAGTAGCACACGATTACATTTGTGTGCCAACGTTTGGTTAGACTTAAACGTTTCGATTCGAGGCCCACAGCGTGCGTATTTCACCCTGCCTGCTCGAGCAGATGTCATTGCGCGATGACACGACGGAGCACGACTGTTCTCAGTAGCGCGTGGACCGATTGGATGCCAGCTTGCGTCTCTAAGTAAACAGGTAGATGTCAGATCCCTTCAACAAGGACAATTCAAAGCCTCTTATGTGTTTTTTAAGCCAAGCCGCAACCATCTTATCTCCGCATTAGGACGGAGGTACAACGGGTCTGATTATTATTATATACATTTTCTTTTTTATCTTTTCCGTGAAATGAATAGCTTAATGTTTGAAGTAATCTCACATTATGTTCAGCTCATGGGAGCGCCGTCAGGGTGAGAGTCAATGAGAGACAAAGAGAGATGACGATGATGATCATCATCCTGCTTTAATCAAAAATGGCTCAGAGGATAAAGTGTGTCATATCTGGCCCTGTGAATGGGCTTATGCCGAGAGCTCACTGTGCCTTTCCACTACACGACCCAATATCCGCCCTTCACGCGAGCTACGATAAATCAAGACTCCATTACATGTCGCAATCAGCTGTGTTAGCTGATTAATTTTATAATTAGCAGGCGGAATTCAAATCTTTGACTGTTTTTGACCTTTACATCACTTTATCTGGGAAACCTTTGAATAAAGATGCAGATGTGCTTCTCAATAAGTATTTCAAGAGGCTGTGCTATATTATTAATTCAGGCATGGCTGACAAGTTAATATAACCCACAGAAAAGTGACAATATTCAACATATAGCACAACCTTTACAGAAAACATTAATTCAGTAAAATATAAATATTAAGGAAAAATTCATTAAAAATGTATAAGTATCTTAAGCCCAATTTAGGCTATTTGATTACAAGAAGAACATTGTGAAATATTATGATTCAAAAGAATCATAATTTCTATTATATTTTAAAATGCAATTTATTGTAATTAAATGTCATTTATTTTTTAAATAAAATCTTTCAGAAATGGTTCTAATATGCTGATTTATATTTTATAATACTGTTTCAATAATATGATGCATTTTTAGGATTCTTTGATGAATAAATAATAGTATTTATTTGAAATATAAATCTTTTTAAAAATTATTAATGTATTTAATGCCACAAAATAAATGTGACCCTGGACCACAAAACCAGACATAAGGGTACATTTTTTGAGAATTATACATCATCTGAAATATATATATAGATTTCCATTGATGTATGGTTTGTTAGGATAGGACAATATTTGGCTGAGATACAACTATTTGAAAATCTGGAATCTGAGGGTGCAAAAAAAATCAAAATATTGAGAAAATCGCCTTTAAAGTTGTCCAAATTATGTTCTTAGCAATGCATAGTACTAATCAAAAATATACTTGATATAGTTACGGTAGGAAATTTACAAAATATCTTTATGGAACATGACCTTTACTTAATATCCTAATGATTTTTGGCATAAAAGAAAAATCGATAATTTTGACACATACAATGTATTGTTGCTGTGCAGCATGGCCTCGCAACGGTGATGTCACTTTGGATTGTGAGTCTGATAACTTGAGACATCTCCTCAAAGAAACACAAATATGCTTGAAATAAGTTTAAAGTGGATAATCAGGCCCTTGAGAGCAATGAGCTCACATCATCCTACGCAGCCAATCAAATGGCTCGAATGCCATCCCTCGCTCATTCTCATTCCCATTCTTCCCTCATCCACCTGTTCTGCAGCCTGAAGCGAATATATTAATGCACGGCCTTACTCACGAGACACATCGTCTGCGTCCCGCAGTCTCCTCCGTCCCCATAACACCGGAGGGGACATTCCCTTGTCCATTTTGTGGACCATATTTAATTTGGTGGACAGATGAGGGACGTGAATGGTGAATAGGAAGGTGAAGTAGGGTTACTCAGGTTGCCCTGCACCCGCGGCTTTGTCAGGCTTCCACGCCATTGTTCTGGAAAAAGCATTCAAACCTTTTGCTTGGAGCATCAAAGGTACGGTGGAGTCCCCCCCATGCTTTGGAGACCACTGCACCATTCAGAGCTGACATTATGGAGAACATACTGCACATGGACAAGGGTCAGAAAAATAGAGGCAGGAGCAAAAGTGGTTCACTCATCACTTGAAAGCATGTTAGGACTTGAAAAGGAAAATAGAGAAGAAAGGTGCACTGAAAGACAATTTAAAACAGAAAAGAGCTGGCTAAGAGAGCATGCACTAGATAGGGAGCCGTGTATGGCTATGACAAGACCACACAATCAAAAAAAGCTATTGGAAGTACTGTGACCATGCAAA
The DNA here is from genome assembly GCF_001515605.1 of Sinocyclocheilus anshuiensis. NCBI lineage: Eukaryota > Metazoa > Chordata > Actinopteri > Cypriniformes > Cyprinidae > Sinocyclocheilus > Sinocyclocheilus anshuiensis. The sequence continues at coordinate 1,988,166 of NW_015548296.1, read as the reverse complement.
TGTTTGCCATATGTGCACATCTGAGTGATTTTGGGATGCTGAAGAGAGCTGAACAGACAGGCAGTGAGAAACTCTGACGAGCTGCTGGAATGTCCTGGCTGACAAAAGGACTCACTCAAGTCTGCGTTAAAACAGCCATTTTTTGCAGTCCACAGCAATTGCCTGACAACACAGCTTTTCTCTTTGGTCACCGTTTTCTTTGCAACTTCAACAGCTACTTTCTTTTTCTGTTACTGTTGCTATATGAGTGTTTTTTTGTTTATGTTTGCTTGAGGTAAGCATTTTTGTAGAAATCTTAAAAAGTTCAATCAAAAATGACAATTCTGTCATCATCTACTCACTCTCAAGTTGTTCCAAACCTGTATGAATTTCTTTCAGCTGTTTCTTTCAGATATTTCGAAGAATATTGGTAACTGATGCAGTGAGATCCAGACAGATTAGTAATGACTATGTCAGAGATCAATTTTAGAATAGGGAATAGCAAATGTATTAAATAAAAATTATTAATACGATAAAAGAATAAAGTTAATATGAAAATTATAAAAGGAAGTAAGTTTAAACAAAATTAAGATCTATCTTATTCGATAACTAAAGTGCAGAGTATTCCAAATTATTATGTCTACGGGATGAAGTAGTGTATATCAGAAGAAAAGTCCAAAAGAAGTAAGATATAAGGAGAGGGGGAAAGCAAAAGAAGGAGAAAGAAGTCAAAGAAAAGTCAAAAGTATAGTTAGGTGAGTAATCAGAGTAGGCACAAGGAATATATATGCAGGAAACTTACATCCTGCCAAACTGGTGTTTATGTCTAATAAGTAAAGGTCAAATAGATGTATCCTTTATGTCATATGTTGTTATAATGACTGTAGTTCAGGTCAGACTAGGTCATCTTGACCAGTCAGATTTTGTGGTTAAAAAAATAGATGTGTGGCTAGACATGGCTTTCACACCTTTAGAAGAAATACAGCAAAATGAGCACTTTCAAATATCAAATCTTACATATTACAAAAACACTGTTTGTGGAAAAGAACATCTAGTACCGTTAATGACTAATTCTGAGAAACATTATTACGCAGGCAGTAGTTGAAAGATATCCAGTATCTAACAAAACCCATCTTTCAAACATATATGAAATGTGCATAACATACATATTTTTGGAGAATACTACAAAACATTATATATGAACATAAATAAAACTAAATAAAAGGCATATAAATGAGTAACATTAATGTGTAAATTCTTGAATATAAATATATGATAAGGATTAATATAAGATGCATAAATCGATAAATAATAAATCATAAATGAATACATGGATATGAAAATCAAGGAAAATATAACAACATTGATTATTGCGATACACCAGTAACAAAATAATTGACGGTAGCCATTGACTTCCATAGTATGAAAAAGAAAAAAGAAAAAAACGATCAATGGCTACCGTCAACTGTTTGGTTACCAACATTCTTCAAAATATCTTTCTTTGTGTTGAACACAAGAAAGAAACACAGGTTTGGAACAAGTGGAGGCTCAGTAAATAATGACAGATCCATTCCCACGGCTCCCAGCTCCACCCCACTCATCACATTCAAATAAAAACTTAATTTAAAAAACAAAAACAAAATTTGATTGAAAAATTATGAAAAAATACAATAAAAATATTAATTATTCCATCCGTGTGTTAAAGACCATTTTTATCAATTTACTCCACTGTATGTGAGTAGGGTGCTCTTTTAAATCCAGGTATGCCAAAATCAGTAAAAAATCCAAAATATGCCGCAGAGCTGAAGAGGTTAACCCCATTGACTGTTGGAAAAAAATAAATAAACATACTTTTTTAAAAACTGAAAAGTTTTTAAAATGTAATGTAAATGTAAAGATTTTTAAAAGATCTAAAAAAAAGTCTAAAAGAGTGCATACTTCATATACATCAATAATATCTGACTATTGCATTTGAAGTGGTTGTTTTTTTTTTGTTATGGAAAAGCAATTAATTTAAGTTGATATCTGTGTTTGGGGGTATATGTAGGTTTTGTGAGTGTGTGAGTGTGTGTCTGTGTGTGTATCATCACAGAGCCTGGCATATTCAAGCAAGTCTGGCATATTTTCAACTTGCAACCTTGACACATCCACACACCCACACACACACACACACACACACACACACACACAGCCTCCCTCCTCTCTGACAAGCCATCTCCTTCAGAATGGTAATGATGATATGTTTAATCCCTGCCATTTAAACTGTTTATATTAAACATAAATTCATTTAATCCAACATGAGGATCCATTTCAAGAAAATGCAAAACAGGACAGTGTTTCACACCTAGTTTATCTGCATAAAAAACATCTTACCTTGAAGGCTATACATTTACATTTTACATTTACATTTAGTCATTTTGCAGACGCTTTTATCCAAAGTGACTTACAATTTGGGAATACATAAAGCGATTCTTCTTAAAGAGGCAAACAGATACAGGAAGTGCTTGTAATACCAAGTTTCTAGACATTGTTCAAATAAGTACAAGCTAGAAAGAGAAGGAATAAATAAAGAGAGAGAATTATTATTTTTTTTTTATAATGATGATGATGAAGTCAAGTAGCTTCGAAAGAGATCTATACATTGGCTGTGTACAGATTGTAATCTAATGTACACCTTTGAACTCCATTAATTGTTACACATGAATGAAAAAATATATTCAGAGAACATTAACTTAAGCAATCAAAAAATTTCACACAAATCATTGACAAAATGTGAACTAATCAACATTAGTCTTCTCCTAGAGCTGTATCCTCAAATCTCAGATCAGATTTAAATTTAAATCCATATATTTTTTTTAATCAAGACTCTTTGACTGATCTGAGAACAGATGGATTGGAATGCTCCTACATGCACCTAAGGGTGGGATCTCTGCAATAAAGTGTGGCACAATGTGTCTTTGGAGGTGTGCTTGTGTCTCACTTCCTCTCTGTTTGTCTCTCCTATCCTGCAATTCTTACAATTAAGCTGTTACAAATTTGCCTTAGGGCACCTGGAATTAAAAGCTGATAAATTCACAGGTGTCATCATTATCAGTAAGTACCACTCATTGGTGTTGGACACACGCTTTTCAGTTCTTCTCTTAATGTAACCTGTTACCATTTGCAAGCTGTCATTGCTGTTGCAAAGATGAACTCATTTATCAAAGAACCAAACTTGGTATAATTAAACAGTGGACAAAGAAAAATGAACTGCTGCTGAAAACGAACAGTCGGTATAGTGAATATGTTGATTGACCACTTCTGAAAACTGATGCCTTTAAGCATCTTCACTTTTCATTCTGCACACTCACTGTGATCACTTTTAAGAAATCAACCCTGGGAGGCTGGACCAGTTTAAAACTTGTGTTTTGAAAAGTAATATGTAATTAGAGTAATGTAACGTAATGCAATGTAGGTTAAAATTATATAAACAAATAACAGATTGTATTCCCAAATGTAAATATAATGCAAACTCCCGAAATAAATAAATCGGTTTGTGTTTAGACATTCTACACAACTCATTCTTGTAAGAATGGTCATTCGACTAGAATATTAATCAAAATGTGCTAATTATTTCGATTAAGTTCCAAAACAATTATAATATGTAATATAGTAGCAAAACACCTCATTTTCTTTTGTTCCCTACAGTGCCAAAACGTCAAGTTCTTAATATAGGGTGCGAATTAATAGTGGTTTGTATTGCCATTTATTCTCAAAATGTATTTGAAGTTCTGTATTTTCTATACGACAATTAAACCCGCCTTAATACACAAGCAATTTGTCATGTAAATCGTGCTCCGTCTTTTGCCTCCCGCTTTCTGAAGAGGAGCGCGTCCGTAGAGTGTGAATTTGAGCTCATTTAATTTCAGTTCGTGGGCTGAGAGTGAAGGTACAGCAATAGGATCAATGTTTATTGTGTGGACAAGCCGCTAATTGTGCCCGAATAAACTCAAGAGTTCGATCATTTACATATGAGTAGAATTAGTGGAACCTGTGTAAAGTCCTCTCTGTTGCGGCCGCAGGTGTGGGGAATGGGGTTCTTTTGCTTATTTTATTTCGTTGAAATATAGGCTATAGTATAACTGAAATAAGCACTAAGCTACAACAAATAGCCTAAGTGCAATTAAGTTAACTACGGAAATGTGTAGGATTCTATATAAACTAGATTCAAATGATTCCAATTCACGAACAAATGACATTCCAGTAAAAACCTAACAAACTAATTAGTGTCCTATATGCAGTCACGCTTGAAGACGTAATCAAGCTTCAATCAGAAGAATGTTAAGTCAGCATCTTCACAGGCTACACTGTGTGAGCAACTTGAACCAATTCTCCTCACAGTAAAGATAATCACTGTGTTTGAACTTGAAAAGCTCCGTTTCGGCCTTTTTGTAATAATTTGTTGTGAGTCTCAGGTGAAATCGTCTGCAAACAAATGAATTCAAGCTGGCCCTCTTAAAAAGACGAGAGGGCGACTGGTCATTGTAGCAAGCACACAAAACTCTGGATTCCAGCAAACTTTTTATACAGCTTTAAAAGGGTCTCTCTTTTTTTCCCCATTTCTTGCTATACCTCTGGCCAGGCTAAGTCTTTTCTTCCCTGCTTTAATCCTTCGCTTTATTTCAGAAAAACACAAAACCAGGTTCCATGCAGTGCTTTAGTGGCTAAAAGTGAAAGAGCTGCTTCTTTGGAGGCTGAACTCTGAATCGCGCTGGAAAATTGGTTCCTCTGAATAGGTGAAGGAGGAAAAACGTTTAATAGGATCCGAGGGAGGTTCTGCTCTCGCAATCTGCTCTCTAAACAGGGTGGAAATAGGACCTTCTCAATTGTACAAATAGTAAGTATAAACCAGCATGGAAAAGCAATTTTCAGCGACAAGGATTAGCAACTTGCAATGAAAATTGAAACAGGTCGGACGGTCCCCAAATCCTTCTTATTAAACCGACCTGAGCTGCATATTTCATGTGAAACTGAGCGCTCGTTTAAATTAATAATTAAATAAAACTAACTAAATAAATAACACGAAAAACAATAGTGAAGAAGTACAAAAGTGTATTATAAAAATATCACGAATATCAACTATTTAAATACAGCAATATATTCTGCTTAAAAACATAATTTGTCATAAAAACGAAGTTGAAGAAAAGACACTAAAATAATGTCATTTACAGACATTATGTCTATGTCTTACTGCTCTGCACCTCGCGGATCATGATATGAACCGTGCGTGGATGCGCGACAGACCATTTGAGGCAAGAAACTTAAATAATAATCTGTAGTATCTGTCATGCATGCATACCACCCCCGTGGCCGTGTATAAATGAGCGGTAGGAGAGGGGACAGTTCTGGTGATGGCGTTTCATTGTCACCCTGATAAGAGCAAGAGCAAGTGATGTCAGCTAAGTGCTCCAGACAGTGATCTCGCGCTGATGAGGACGTCTGCGAGTAAAATGTGACAGTGCAGTCACGCCGTAATCGTTGAATAGCTACATCTGCTGTGCGCTTTGGAGGAAAAAGTTAAACTACAACATCGACTCTCTGGCATAAGTTTGCTGTAAGATTTTCGCAAGTACTGAATAGGAATCGACTCTGGGAGGGGATTTGTCTTATTCTCTGCTTAACGAGCTCTGTAATGTCCTGTTAATTTTGTGTGTACTAGTTAATGAGCATTAATCGGGTACCCCTGGACGCTATTGTTCTGGGGATGGCCATTTGAATGCAAATGGTGACAGTGTAAAAGCAAGGTGCTTATTAAACTGGTGCGTGTCCTGGCTTTTCTGGAATTCAGCAGGAGAGGACGGGGCGGCTGGTCGATGCTCACACCAAGTTGGGTAGAAATGGCGAGCTCTCTCCCTCTGGAAACAGTGATGTCTTGCCCGAGACTAGACGACAGGAGCGGGGCCACGGCGGCACCCAAGTCTCTGGCCTTTTCCATCGACAGAATCATGTCCAAGACGTCGGAACCAAAAGCCGCCATCGCGGAGGAGGAGCGCCGCGGAGGACTTGAGGGATCCGAAGGGAAGATGACGCTCGGCTTGTGTACCCCAATTCCCTGCATGATCCCGATCCAGCCGTTCAGCTACGACCTGCAGGCCAAGGCTTTAATGAACTATTCCGAGTTTTGGAAAGTTAATTTCAGGGGAGCACTATGCACTTCAGCGGCCATGTGTAAATCCAACTGCGGCGTCTGCGGTAAAGCGGACGCGGGAGTTAAGCACTCTGTGTTTCCGGGAAGCAGGGTCATCAAGCCGCAGGTGATACACCAAGCGCTGGCCATGCCCACTAACGGATCGTTGTGTTATTTCAATTACTTGGACTCGGCTTATCATCAGTCCGAGATGCTGAGCGGACATTTATTTTCCTCAGCAATCGCGAACTCTCAAGCACAAGCCATAAGCGCGCATCAGAAGCTTCTCTTGTTGGAGAACGCCAAACTTGCGTGCGTTTCACCCGAGAAATTCCCCACACCTCAGTACCCACATAAAGAGCATCTCCCTGGGCAGCTGGACCAGATAGTGCGGGAGAACCACAGTCTGACGGAGAAGAACGGAGTGAAAGCGCACAGCAAAACGAATAACTGCTCCACTGACGGGAAACCCAAGAACTTCACGTGTGAAGTTTGTGGAAAGGTAAGCTTTCGGATTTTGTCAAGTTGTTTTGACGGGATGTGGGAAAGTAAAATAATGCTCACACGGAATAAATTGCAGATGATTTATTAAGCTCTTTCGTTTTTCCTTCATAGGTCTTCAACGCGCACTATAACCTGACTCGTCACATGCCGGTGCACACAGGTGCGAGGCCGTTCGTGTGTAAAGTATGCGGGAAAGGTTTCCGACAGGCCAGCACATTATGTAGACATAAAATTATTCACACACAGGTGAGTAAAAACAAAAAAAAAACTACAATAATTCATAATTTAATATATTTTGAATAAAAAGCACGCGCGAGATTGACTTACCCAGATGTTGTGAATTCATTCACAGGAGAAACCTCATAAATGTAACCAGTGTGGAAAAGCTTTCAACAGAAGCTCGACTTTAAATACACATATCCGAATTCACGCGGGCTACAAACCATTCGTCTGCGAATTTTGCGGAAAGGGCTTTCATCAAAAAGGTAAGCAACTTCTGAATTCTTTTTTTCACGTAAAATAAAACCGGAAATATTTCATTCGATTGTTTTTTTAAGTTGTTGAAATGAGGCCTTTATCAATTTGTCACTCAGCTAACAACTTACCATTACAAGATTTTTACATTTCATATGGGTCAAAACACAGACCTTTAACTCCTTTGTACGTCGACGTGATATTAACTATGTTTGACAACTTCTTGACTTCAACATGCAAAGTGCTGATTAGGGAAGGCTTGGAAATGAAACTCTTCTGTTAAATGCAACTTAATTGTGAACTGTTGACCTGCTGGAAAAAAAAAATGACATAATTCGTTTATATTATTTATTTTTTCAGGGAATTACAAGAATCACAAACTGACCCACAACGGCGAGAAACAGTACAAGTGTTCAATCTGTAGCAAAGCCTTCCATCAGATCTATAACCTCACGTTTCACATGCACACGCACAACGACAAGAAGCCCTTCACCTGTGGGACCTGCGGGAAAGGCTTCTGTAGGAACTTTGACTTGAAAAAGCACATACGGAAACTGCACGATAACGCCAGTTGTTTATCCCGCGGAAACGATTCTTCCAGAGGACACCAAAACCAAGACGCCACCAGTGTTTGACTGAACTTGGACAACTGATGAACCGCACGATCTTTTGTGGTGCTTTAACATCTTCCACCGACATGAACGAAGATGAACGGGACGGGAGAAAATCATCACACCATCGAGGAATTGTACATAAAACAGAATAAAATATTATTTAATGAAACCACTGCCATACGGGGCTACCAAGCAATTATTTGTAGACTAGATGAAGGAAAAAAGCGTTTTATAAATAAATGCAACTTATGTGTAAAAGAAATGTTTGATACATTTGTAAATTTGTTGACACAGTAAAGCGAATATGCTAAAATAAAAAATAAAAACATGAATACAATAATGTCGGATTTCTATTTTTTTTCATTTGTAGAAAAAATACCCGAGTTCAACATTTAAAATGTGTCTGTTTCACATGAACAGTAATTGTTTAATTTTTGTGGGTCTTTGTATTTGTATGATTTAGGAACCGTGCACATAGGTTAAGGTCAGTTGTAAATTAATAGAAACGTGATTATTTGCCATTGTAAAAAGAAAGAAAGAAAGAAACAAACAAACAGAAAAAGGGTCTATATTTATAACTTATTTACATACAATTGGAAATGAGTTAACTGCGACTTTTTTAAATAAATAAACTAGGCCTATAATTAGCCACATAACAGTAAATTATAAACCACCTCATAAGCTAGAGTGATTTTACAGTTTAAAAAAGGGGACAAACAAGACTCATTAATCTATCAAATATAATTACTATCGATCTATTGCCTTGCAGCCGTTCAGTGCAGTTAAATTTAAAGCTCATAATGACATGTCTGGTGGAGTTCAAAGCCTGTGGTTTCACAGACATTTGATACACGACTCTGCCTCTGTGACCGTGCACTTGACTTCAGTTTAATGGCTCAAATGATCAGATAAAACACGGACTCTTGAAAGCCTGTTACGTTAATCAACTAAAGAGCCCCAGGGGAAGCTTCAGCACATCAAGTCGTGTTCATCAGTAGGTGGAAAATGGACTGCACTCATCCCACTTCTCCTCATCACCGCAGCTTTAATAAACAATAACGTATTCGGCGCACGGATCCTGGAAAAATATTATCCTTGCACGCTAACAGAAATTCTGATGAGAGACAAGCGCGTGATCCCAAATCTTGCTCTCCCAATTACAGCCCAATTAGCAATTATGCCCACGTCTTGGGACCACGAAGAAGACTAATATTACTAGTTGAATGGCCTACTCACCTCCTCAGAGGCAGAGGTTCTAAAATGTGTTTGAACAGAAGTGTCTTTATTTCATTCAACTGCATTCGAATGTCGTCCCGTGCGGAATATAGACGTGCTTTAAAAAAAAAACATAAATCAAAACATGATTTTACGAGGGATAACCGGGTCTCGAGAGCTACATTGCATACATTTGATATAGTCTACAGACTTTATAATGCGCATTTACTGAAAATGTACATTTTCTTGGGCAAGCTCAATGGAGAGAAAAAAGGCTATAAAAACTAGTAAAATTAAATTGAGAAGACTAAAGATAAAACATATTATTTTTGCAGTGACATTTTATTGCACCACGTTCTATTATAAAAACTTTCAGAACTGGAAGTATGATTTATTATACGAACAATGCATTTTCAATCGAAAAAAAGTAGTAAGAACTGTCTATTTTGTTCTGAATCAAAGTGCATCATTTGATTAAAGTTTTCGGTTTCAGTTCGATTTTATTGACCATTAATGACATTCAAGGTGGTCTAAAAGTGCGATGATCACTACAGGTTGTAACTTTCATTTTAATTTAAATTTTTTAATGCGTTGGCGATTTGTGTGAGTCTGGATCGGTTAAAAACAATATAACATTGGCAAAAAAAAGGTGAACTAAAATATCTGATAATTTCTGGTGATGAAGAGGTCTGGGAAAATACCAGTGGGGGCAGGTCTCATCAAAAGACATGTTTGTGTGGGTTATAAAAAAAAATCCGTTTTGTCCCTATCTTGCCTATAGTGCCTAAAAAAGATTGCAGAGAAGAAAACAACCCAAAGGCAGTCTCGTTGGCCCTTTTCTGCACTTACCTCTCAAACATCTGAGCAACCAGCTTTGCTTCTAGAAACATGTTAATTGACAACGGAGCTCATTACTGCATGCACATGTAACGCGGCGAGAGGGATTATAGGGACAAGAGCGCATTAATTAACTGTCAACAGCAGAGAGCATGTACACGACAGAGATCAGCCGAAATTGAGGCATTTACAAGCGACAAAAGCCCGGCTGAGACAGGAAGAAAAAAAGACCCAGACTTTTGTTTGGTCAACTCAATTGATTGTAAATGGAAGATTAACGGGGGTAGCGTCAGCATTTTTAAGGGGGCGCGGAAGAAAAGGCCCCAATTAAGTCCACCAAATGTTAACTACATCGTTTCTCTCAGTTTAACCCAAATGAAATTCTAATTAAACCGTCCTCCTTCCATCATTTTGGAAAGCAATTTATCTCCCAGTTGGAGAAGAGCGGGCTAGTTGTAGCCTAGTACTTGTTAAGAGAAGCGTTGCTTCTTGGCACAAAGCGCTTGCGAGAAGCATTGTAGCGCGCCAAGGGGAAAGTTAATGAGCGTCAGGCGCGCGCTCTTTGGATCCGTTCCTACAGATCGGTGTTGAAAAGATGGACTCAGCCAAGCGACCGCATGGTGTTCTGTACACGTATTTATGTCCAAAAAGATGATGATAAAGAAGGTCAACCTGACAATATGTTGTTTAATCCAGTTTTACAGGCTGCGAACATTCATTCAACGAATAACCGAGACAGCAGAGGCTATTCACAAATAAAATTAAAGTAGACATTCTCAAATAAAAATACGTATAAAATACAATTTATACAAAAATGACGAATACACATCTACTGTGATGAAAAATGTCAATCACAGAAAAAGGGTAACTTTCATGGCAGGGGGAGAAAGAATAAATTAAAATGTAAATTATCTCATTAAAAGCGGAAATGTATTAAAGGGGTCATATGATGTTTTTTTTAAAGATCATTATTTGGTGTAACAGAATATGTTGACATGCTTTAATGTTCAAAAAACACATTATTTTTCAAATACTGTACATTATTGTAGGTCCTATATGCCCCGCCTCTCTCAAACGCTTGTTTTCTACAAAGTCCCTCCTTCCGACAAGCGCAGTCTGCTCTGATTGGCGTGCTTTTGCTTTCGCCTAGAAACACACAGCTTCTCCCTGACATGGCTGCTTCAACACTAACTGCGGCACTAACACTAACATTTGGGCGGCATTATGCAAATATTTCCACATAGTGAGGTAGATATGTGGGGGCGTGTTAGAACGAGCCGTTTTAGGGGGGCGTGGCAGAGTCTTAACTTTGATAAAGAATATCTCTTTGGTTTTGAGACTTTAGTCTTTGCAACTTCAGGGATCTTATCTATGCACAATCAGCTTGTAACACTCCAAAGAGAAAGGAAAACTTGAAATCGCATCATATGACCCCTTTAAACTAGCTAACTAAATTAAGTAGTAGTAGTAAAGCAGCATTTTCTTCTAAAATATTTGAAAATAATTTATCCGCCAAATTAAAGTGGTGTAACCAACATAAGAAAGACACAAGAAAGCCATAAGAAATGATAAGAAAGAAAAAAAAATCATAACATATTTTTCATACTTTTTATATAAAAAAAGGCATAGGGGTAGCTCAAATCAAATGCAGTGACAGCCAGAAAGCAAGAAAACGAAATGAAAAAAAAAAAAAAACATAAGTTGTGTACTATCACACATAACCAATGTACTTTTTTAATTGATAGACACCACACATTTTTTTTAAATGTTGAAAAATATGTTTAAAAAGAAAAAAAAAACTTCAACAATTCTTGTCACTTGTCTTAAAAACAAAGAACTTGGCATACATATTACATTTTTTTTATGATTTCAGACATCCTTGTTTACACATGGATGTTTGAAATAGTGTCACATGCAAAAAGAGAAATGAAACATGCTTTGAGAGTTCACATTCCCATTCCTAAATGAGCAGGACCAGGCATTACCCACGCAGGGCCTTGAGTGGCAGACAGCGGTGCCCCCTTCGCTGCGTTCGGCCTGCTCGTCAAGGGCACGCTCAGAGAAGGAGCTTTATTGCTCTAAGGTGTCGAGGCAGCCACATGGTAGCGGAGTGCAGGGACTCTGCCTCGCCGGAATTACATCAATGTCAGTCTCGGGTATGACCTCCATTCAGAAGCAGTCTTGAGGGCTTCAGGCCACGCAGCTGAAGGGGACCTTCTGTCCCCTCGTCCAACTCTTTACCCACAATGTCTTAAAAGAGACGAAGGTCTGACCTCAAAACAATCTGTTCTATATTCAACAATCTCAGCACCCTATTATATAAATATGAATGCAAGTGACACATTGTGTTAGGAAATAAGGGATATGGGCCAAAAGAAACTGCTAAATGAAATCTAAGGCTTACCAGCAGATCTCCAATAGTTATCTGTTGAAATTGCTGTATTGCTTCTATAGAGGAGTGACCTGTAATCAGTCACATTGTTTGCCAGGATCAGTAAATCTGGGATGTCCGGTGCTAATCTTTTGACCCAGGATGCCCTTTCAGGACAACCTCCACTCCGTTTCCCAATGGATGGGTCTTAATTAACTCAGACCAAAAACCCTGCTGTTAAGCTGGTACTCTCTTCAATACACCAAGTTAGAATGTAGGGGATTTGATATAAAGCGATGTGTCACTCACTGATCCCTTAGGCTGTGATTTTACGCCCAGTCTGTGGTGGGTTTCTGAACAAAATATAGTCCAATCCATATACAATTTTATTGGCATCTATGGTTCCACGAATAAGCTTGAACATCCATGGAAACTTTCCATTGTTCTTTTTAGTGGAAAAAGGTTCCAAAAGTTCTTCACACTAAGAAACCCCCAAGGGCATTGCTGAGAAAATCTTTAGAACCTTTATTTTTAAGAGTGTAAAACATATAAATACATGACTACACACAAACAATCAATGCGCACTCAAACTACTGCCACAAATGTTGGGATGGAGTGGTTGTTTTGACTACTTGGATTAATGGGATCCAGTGAGGTAAATGGGGAAAATAACAATATCGAAACCCGAAATCAATACAAAACAGAATGACGTATGAGTTAGCCAGAACAAAAACACAACAGGAGTCCCCTCATGACCAGCACTAGTGCTGGAATAATAGTTTCAAGAATGGAGAGAATTCCCCAACAGGCTCCCAAGCAAAAGCTATTTGTGTTTAAGTGCACTACATTGACAAAGATCTTTAGTTGTGAAAAGCTCCTTTGAGAGAAATGGGTGGTACGTTTTTGATGGAAGTCGAGCTTGTTTCGCTAAGGGAAATTTTTAATATTTATACCGTTCCAGAGATCTAATGATCAAAGATGAATGAAAATACTCAAAAATATCATTATGTATTTTTATTTAGCAATTTTACTATTATTCAATCAAAGTGCCATAATCCTCAACATAATCAGGCTTTCTTGTAACAGCAACTATGCCATTTTTACAGACACAAGTTATTCAGTAACAAACAACTTTGTTCTATCTTCTTACGATAGTGTTCTGAAGATCTGGCTGATGGCCAGGTGTCTGAAGCCCAGAGCTGATCTACAACATTTGGCCTTGGCCTGTGCCTGGGCTCTGACAGCCTCAGTTGGCAGTGGTATCCGTAGCCAAACCACCTCAGGGCTTTCCCTATTAGAATACATAATGCAGAACTAGTCATTTGGAAGGGCTCCAGATCGTGCTCTTCAAAACCCTTTTAGATAATTTGCTGTCGTGCCCTCCACCCACACCCAGAATTCTCCACCCCTCCACAGCCAAACAACCCCCCTGCCAATTTGGAAGCCTTGACTGGTGCCCTGACCTCAGGGGCAGGAGTCCCAGCTGAGGAGGAAGGGCAGCTGCCAACCACCACCACTTCAACCGTGACCATCCAGATGATCGCGTTTGTCAAGCCGCCACTCCGTGTCACCCTGAACTGGTTTGATCATCCAATTAGGCTAGGACACGGTCTGCAATCTCTCCCTCCATGGAGGGACGATAGACAAGACAGTGAACGAGTATGAGAAAAAAAATTCAGGATTAAACAGTATATGCACTCAAAGTCAATAAAAAAAATATATGTTTGTTATATATACCCACTTAGATACAAGCTACTTTAGAGCTTGTTTCATGCCTGGATTCCCAAAACCACCAGTCTGAATATGAGAAAACGCTAATTAAACAACAAACCTAATCAAAGAACAAATCAAATGCATAATTTTCAGAATTATAGACAACTTAACTCTCAACTCAAGTGGCTGACCCTTCAACAGACAGGCAATACAAGAGCAATTATCACATGGACAGTCCAAGTGCTCTGAGAGGCTTTGTGTGATGGCAGTCATGACCTCATTGTTGTTGAGGGTTCAGGAAGGAGGCAATGAGGTTTAGGGGTGCATTTAAAAGCAACATTTTTGCACACAAATTTTCCCACACAAATTTGCATTTGTGCATCTTGAGACAAGATTTTTTATTTAAGCTGGACATCAGAAAATGTTCTTGAAGATACTAGTAATGCTTAGCATTGCATAATGCAACTCAGATACAGTTTAAATAGTGGGTTAGGAAATAGAATGGTCAATTATTTTTTCTTGAAAACATGTTTATTATTTGACACACTATATGGATAATCCTTTTTTTACTTGTAAGGGAAAACAACTAATCTGAACTCATTTTAAAGTAGCTTCAATAATACCATTTAATTTGATTGCTAACTGCACAAATAATAGTTTTAATACTTCACTGTAAATCACAGCTGATTTTTACAAGTGATTCATTCATTTATTTTTCAATACACAGTTGTGTAGTTACAGAAAATGTAGTCAGTATTGCCCCCATGTGGATGCACTTGTGTATGTGAATGTTAATGCACTATTGAATGAACACATGTATTCTGTATTTGCATATATAATATTTAAATCAAATATATAACACATAAAAATAAATAAATAAAAATAACAATTTGGGGCAAAAAATATAAATAAGTTACACACCAGACAGCTCATCTAGGTTTGGGTCGAGGTGGTTTACCCTTGCACTGTGCAGGGGAGGGATCTTGTTGTCTAGTTTTCAGTTTCTGTTGTCTAAGCAATCTCCCAGTCTCACTCACCGGCTGTTGCCCTTTCCCAAGCAAATACTGCTCCCATTCTGGTAGTTTCCGTTCAACTGAGGCCCAATAATGAGTCTATGACAGGACAACAAAAGATCAACTTGTTAAAGGAGCAGATAACTCATAAATATTTATTTCTGTATCATATTCTTAAAGGGGTCACCGGATGACAATTTCCCACAAGCTGATATGATTCTTTAGGGTCTTAATGAAAAATTTCTCAATGGTAGTGTAAAAAACAGCTCTGTTTTCAGCAAGTCGTTTTAGTCCATGTTCCTTTAAATGCTAATGAGCTCTGCTCACCCCGCACCTCTCTTTTGTGGGGTGACCAGCAATACTGTAAACTTCAGCCGCGAAACTTGCTAACCACTGACGAGTTGCGCAAAACCACGTTCATATGCGCGCGATTTTTTGCGCAGCTCGTCAGTGAACAACGGCTCTGTGTAGTTAATGCTGCTCAATGTGAAAGCCCGCAGGTGATGGAGATTTACCGCTGATTACAGAACCGGCTTTCTGACAAGATGCGCATTAAATATCGCATGCGATTTATCGTGCAGCCCTAGACGACTGCCATGTTCATTATTACATCCAACAACAAAACCCCTCAATCGCTTAATCGGAGACATTCTTGTCTTCCCCTGCACCAGAGTCGACACAATGGCAGATAGCTCACAGCTCACTCAGGTAAGACATGACGGGCAGACTGTAAACTTCAGCCGCGAAACTTGCTAACTAGCACATTATTAGGAAAGGCGATTTGCAACGATTTATAAAAAAAACCCTTATACACACTTCTTCTGTAGATGAAGCTGGATCACGAATGATTCGAGTGAACATAGACACATTTAGGCAGATGGGTTAGGCGCATTCCCTTCAAAAACAACAGTAACATTAATCCTCCAGCGGCTCAGATGTCGGGAGTAAATGACGACTGTAGGGCTGCACGATAAATCGCATGCGATATATTATAGGGTGGATGTGTACACACACTTCCAACACACATTTATGTTCAAACAACATGTAAAGTGAATTTTGCATCCGATGACCCCTTTAAATCTTAAGCAGGTAAAACATTTAATGCTGGCATCTGCATTTAAACTACAGCAGCTGTCTTATTGTATTTTAAAAACACACGTCATTCCATTCGCTTTATAACCGTACCTTTTCGATTCATTATGACAGCCCTGATGGGCACACAGTTTCTTGGGGAAAGATGCCGTTGGCATCATATACACATGCAAAAAAGTACTTCAAATGCAACATTTACTATTGCATGTGTTCAAAAATGAAACACTGTGCAAGTTTTATTCTATGAGATGTAACTAATACCTCAAGGTTAATAATATCTGGGTGAAGCAGCTGTCTGGTTTGAAGATTTTTTTCAGCATTCTGTAAATCCTACAACAGAAATAGACATAAATACAAACAATTGTATTATAATACAATTATAATATATATATATTAAATTAAAAATTCTTCTATGTTAATTTGACTATAATAAATAAAATAACAACCTACTGTACTATAATAGAGCTCTGTGAAGCACCTAGTTTGGAATACATAATTGTATCATATAAATATATAGCACAGTGTATGTATAACACAGAGCACACAGTAGAGAAACCTTAAGGATCTGAGCATTCCTCTCCTTCGCTGCTTGAGACATCAGACGCTGCTGTTTTTTCTTAACCTTCTGCTGTTCATAATGCGCTTCCATCTGCTGCAGCAGTAATGCTCTTTTCCCCAGTCTACATGAGAAAAATTACATTCATTAAGCCGTTTAGATTCATAACAAGGATTGAATAATTAAAAATAGGTCTAAGAGAAGCCTTTTAACCGATGAGTACAACTGAAAAGACTCACATATCTTCTTGTTTCTGGCTGAGTTCAAACTCTTCGTGTGTATAAGAGGCCATTTAATGTAGTTTCAAAGACATGGAAAGAAAACTCAAACTCTGTCACTTGACTGAAACTTTATCAAAAGCTCGCTACTATATACATGCAAAAACCTCACACTGTTACAACAACCACGGCTGTTGCTCTGCGACGCCATAGTATCCGGAAGCAAAGCTCCAAACTGAAGCCTGCCGTAACCATAGCTACCAACTAGCATGTGTGCGGAAATGACAGCTCGTGAGCAAAAGTTTAGGACAAGTGCGCCCTCTATTGTTGGGAAGAGTTAAATAAACATAGAGTAGTTTAAAGTTACATTTTGAAATGTTTAAACGTTGAAAAAAAAAAAAGAAAAAAGTTTTTTATTTTTTCATTTAAGTTTGAATTATTAAATCATTAAATTAGGGTCGGCTTAAATTATCCTTTCCCTATTTTGATAAGTCAGTTATAACTTAAATGCACACACTAAAAGCAGCTTCAAAGATAGAAAATGTTTTACTATCCTTGTGGGGACATTTGGTCCTTACAATGTAGCATAAACACAAACACAAGCACACACACACACACACACACACACACACACAATCCCTAGACAGAACATCAGTACAATAGTTCTTACAACAGGGGGAGATGGAGAGAAAGAAAAACGAAATATGCCAACAGGGAATCGGTCTTTTTTATTGCAGGAGTAATGGAAGGATAAAAACAACAACAAACTTGTTTTCGTCCATCTATTGTTACTACATTATACGTTTTCAATGATTCAGCAGATACTGTATATCTACCGTAGGAGCTACTTTTGTTCAACAGTCTCACTATTTTATCAGTAGAGGGACTATTGGCTTTAACAGTAGAGCTGTAATACACTAAAGCTGTTAAAGTCTGACATAGATCAGGTGTTTATCATCACATTTAGACTGTTAATCAATGGCCTTAATGATCCACCTATAGGAATGGCATAATTTGGTGAACAAAATATAGGGGCTGAAACCTCCGAACATATTTGTATATAAGTATTCGACCATTCATATAATCTGCTGCTGAGATATCAGTTTATCTACAGCACAGATTCATAGCTGTCAGCATGTGACTGTTACAGACTGTTACACAATTCTTTCTTGGTTACCAGTCCTACATAGGAGAAACGAAACGAAACAAAAAACAACAGCTTCACTGTATCTCAAGGGTTGCCATGTCTTGCATTAATGTACCACCACAACAAAGCTAAAAGCCTTTTAGCTTTTGAGAATGTCTCTATAATTCCTTCCCAACTCAATTAAAAACCCAATTACTTGAAACGAAGGAACAAATTAGTAAATTGTATGCACAATTAAATTTTTTTCCGTATTGCGATACTGCGGTCTCAAATAGAAACCATGCAGTCACGTTACTTCCTCTGCTCTGTGCTTACACATAATCTGTTTCTACTTGATTAAAATTAAGCAACATACATCTTTAAAATAAAAATGAAAAATTAATAAATAAAAACAGACATAAAAATGTTAAAATGATTTACTGGTGCTAATTTTCATAGTGCAGCCTTGATTCATCACCACAAATTTAAGTATTTTACCATACATAAACATGGTAAACATATATATATATATATCAATCTGACACTTGATTTGAGCCATGAAAGTTATTCCAATATATTTTCTGTAAAAAAAAAAAAAACAGAACAAATGCTTAAAACTTCTAAGACTGAACTTTATTTGGTAGCTTTCATATTACAGTCATGTTTCACTTGATCTCTTCTTCACATTACTGTGAAGAGATTGTATCATCTATTATCATCAGCAGCACCAGAAGACATTCATCATTCATCATCTTTTCATCTCGCTCTTCTACACTTTCATTGTTTTCACAATTACATTATATTATATGCATTTGACATGACACTTTCATCCAAAGCAACTTCCAGTGCATTCAAGGCATACATTTTATCAGTGCACTGTACTTATGTTTTTCCTTCATTTATTTTGTCCCTGCTGTCCACTCCCTTTGCTGCCTATTATTTGTAGCATGACTGAATTTTTAACTTTTGCTATGTACCTCACCTGACAGAATCTTCTTGGGGCCCCAGACAAACTGTTCTTGGGGCTTGAAATACTTAATGGCAAATCTAATCAGCTCTCGTCTCTCTGACTTTTCCAAAACAGCAAACATAAAGTAATCTAGTACACTTTGTTTTAGACTTTGAAGATGTCCGACCACAAGCGTTTCATGGAGGAAAAACTTGACCAGTGGGGCCTGGTAGTGCTTCAATCCTAGAGTCCACCATGCACAAGCTTTACCCCTCTCATTTTTTAAGACATACTTACCCAGCAGCTATGTCGAAAGTCTTGCATGTCCTCTGCAGCTTTCATGTTCCTGCAACTCCTTCTGTGCAACACCTGTAAACAGAAATCCCAAATGAGACAGTTGTTTGTAAAACCTTTTCATATTCATAGATATTCATAGAAATAGAAAGTGGGAAGAATGGGAATTATTATAATACGAAGTTTCTTAAAACGGGTAGTGTTTATTCAATAATAATAATAATAATAATGATGATAATAATAATAATAGGCCTAATTACCTTCAGTTAGTTATGAATCTGATTAAAAAAAGGAAGCTGAGGACGGCGTAGATCACATGGAATGTTATAGAGCGTTATGTAAGCTAGCCTATAGTTCATAAATAAAATCAAAAATAGAACCAATGGATAAACAATAACTAGGCTACTAACAAATGCAAGGATGTTACTACTGTGTGCATGCTGTTGTAGGATTAATTACAACAACAAGAGAGACTACCAAATGAAAATCAAAATTGCATAGCACTGAAATCCAAGCATAGGCCTGCCTTCTTTCGTCTGACCAAATTCGCACTCATTATCTGACTCCATGTTAAGTATATTGGTTGTAAACTCAGGGGCCTGATTCACAAAAATCTTCTTAAGACATTTCTTAAGATAAATTCCTAGAAGTTCGTAAGAATTTTCTTAAGTGCAATTCTCAAGAAAGTTCTGAAATATTTTCCTATGAACTTCACTCCTATTTTTCTCAAGAATAGAATGGCAGTTATCTGGTTAGGGAGGTTCTTGCTGAATACCGATCAGTTCAATGGAAACTGCGCTGCCTGCAGATTAATGCAGATTTTATTTAAAAAAAATGTTTCGTGAACCCAGGCCCAGTTAGACAGCGCCAAGTTCAAGTATATATATATATATATATATATGTATATAGTGCAATAACTAAATAAGCAGATGTTTCTATTTATTTCTCTTGATAATAATGGAGGATGTATTACCATCCTGTACACGCTCATAACTCCTCTAAATATGTTCACATTTACACTCTTACAAATAAAGGTGCTTCACGATGCCATAGAAGAACCTTTTGTCTAAAAAATGGTTCCATAAAGAACCTTTAACATCTGAAGAACCTTTCTGTTTCACAAAAGGTTCCTTGTGGTGAAAGAAA
>NW_015548296.1:1951679-1967503 GCF_001515605.1 Sinocyclocheilus anshuiensis | reverse complement strand
TATATATATATATATTAAAAAACATAAAGCAGACACAAGAATTCATGCAGACTCTACACACCTGCCTATAAAGTGCTCAACCACTCCCACAGTCAAGAGAAAATTAAAGCTGAAGGTCACGGTGAACCGAAAGTACAGTTCAACAAGAATGACACAACTCCAGTTTACTCAAGGGTTGCCATGTCTTGCATTAATGTTCAGATTTAGACAAAAAGCAGGTTACAAAAAACCTAAAAGAAGGTCTAGACTAATCTGGCACATATTTTTGCTATTTTCAGGATCAAACTTTAATTATAATCATTAGAAGAATATTCTAAAAACAAATATCTTTTTTATTTTATTTGATATCTATTACATGTAGGCCTACTCGTCTTTGCAATATGTTCAGTGTGATTTATAACATGCTCTATTTTAGCATCATATTTGCATCAGTAAAAGCAGAATTGTATTAGTGGGAAGACATTTATTTGCTTCAGCAGTAGAAATCTTAATAATAAAAAAAAAAAAATCACCTTTAAGAATAAAACCTCACCTTATAAATGATGAAGTTGCCTCTCTTCGGGAGGCTGGCTTGCATCTATTTTTCTTCATTTCATGTTTGCTCTCATGGAAATCCACTCTTTTCTGCAATGCTACTCTCTTAATTCTCTAACTCCAAACTTTAATAATGATCTTGATAACAATATTCTTAAACAAACCAAAAACTTTTTAAACAGCTTTAATATTCATTTGATTTCCATGACATGTTTAGTGTAGTTTATAACAGGCTTTATTTAAGCATTTTTATTTTATTAGCTAAATTACATGATTAAATATTTAACTTTTCAAAACTCACATTTCAACTTTAGGCATAAAGACATTTCCAGTGTTCTCAAAAAATAATTCATCAGAGTAGACAAAATCATAAAACTCACAAATCTAACATTTACTGGTGCTAATTTTCATAGTGCAACTTTGCTTCATCACAATTTCACTACTTAATTTCCTGTAAAGCAGTCAGGCTTTAGTCAAAGATGTTTTGTCAGTGAAGAGTTTACATTTACTTTTTTAGCAGTTAACAATTTATCAGTACATTAACAATTCATCACTACAATCCATAAAAAAACAAAATGAGAAAAAAAACATCAATATAATATTACATTTCCTACACAAAAATGACAGACAAATGTACTTTTATGATGCTATTTCTTTTTCCTTCTGACAATCTGCTAAACAAGCAAAAAAACATTCATCTTTAAGAATAGCACTTTAACTTAATTCATAAAGAACATTCCAATATATTTTCTGTGAATTAATTTAGAAAAACAAATATGAAAACTCATAAGACTAGCATTTACAGTGCTTGTTAAGTTTTCCTATTACGTTTCATTAATCACCCTCATTTTTATGGCAGATGTCAGAAAAAGCCCCTTCTTTAAACTGGTGAAGACTATCCTTTCATCCCCATGAGACATGTTTGCTGCTGTTATGTAATCGATATCATCACAATCACTCATCTCTTTATGTTGCTTTACTACACTTTCATTTTCTGAGCTGCACTGACTGCTCTCATTTGCTCCCTAATAAGTCATATTTTTTTGCTGTCAATTTGTTTGGACTAACTGGCTTCACCCTTTACTGCTCATTTTCAGATTTTTCATGTTTATTTTCAGTTTAATCCTTTATTTCTACGTTATGAACCTGACATGAAGACCCCTCTTTAGTTTGGTGAGAAGCACTAGCAGCATCATGACCATGAGACATGTTTGCTGGTGCTGTGTTTTCGTTATCGTCACTAACACTGACACTGTTTGCTTCTGTCAATTTGTGTGGAATATCTGGCTCATTCTTATTTTGGTGATCTTTTTTACTTTTCATCTCTTCAGGAGAATGACTAGCCTCTATTTTTTCAATTTCATGTTTGCTCTCATGGGGATTCAACCTTTTGTGGTTATCTTCTGATTCTTTATCTTCAGTTTCATCTTTCATTTCTACGTCATGCACCTGACATGAAGACCCCTCTTTAGTTTGGTGAGAACCAACAAAAGCATCATGACCATGAGACTTGTTAGCTGGTGCTATGTTTTCGTTATTATCACTAACACCGACACCATCACCATCACCAACACTCATTTCATGATTTTGCTTTACTACATCCCCATTGTCTGAGCTACACTGTCTGCTCTTATTTGCCCACTGATTTGTTTCTGTCAATTTGTTTGGAATAACTGGCTCATCCTTATTTTGGTGATCTTTTTTTCTCTTCTCTTCAGTTTGGTGAGAACCACTAACAGCACCATGACCATGAGACTTGTTTGCTGGTGCTACGTTTTCATTATCATCACCATCACTGACACCAACACTCAAATCTTGATTTTTTTTTTTTACTACACCCTCATTTTCATTTTCACTATTTGTTTCTGTCAATTTGTTTGGAATAACTGGCTCATCTTTATTTTGGTGATCTTTTTTACTTTGCATCTCTTTAGGAGGATGACTGGTGTCTATTTTGTTCATTTTATGTTTGCTCTCATGGAGATTCACCATTTTCTGCTGATCTTCTGCACTACTACTATTATTCTCTGTTGGCTGGTCCAAGTTTTTGTTTTTGCAGTGCGCCACCTGACCTGACAGAATCTTCCTTGGGCCCCAGACAAAGTGTTCTCGGGGCTTGAAATGCTTAAAGGCAAATTTAACCAGCTCCCTTCTCTCTGACTTGTCCAATACAGCAAACATAAAGTAATCTAGTGCACTGTGCTTCACATTTTGAAGCTGTCCCATGACAAGAGTTTCATTGAGGAAAAACTTGACCAGAGGGGCCTGGTAGTGCTTCAATCCTAGAGTCCCCAAACACTTCAGGATGCGTGTGATGCGCAAGTTGTTATGTGTATGTCTGCAAAATCAAAGGAAAAACTATTTAGCCCTAAAAGTGTTGAAACAACATCAACTGAAATGCAACAAATAGAAAAAAAAATATGACGGTAAAAACCTGTTCAGGTTTCTAAAGCGGTCCTCCCAGTTAGGAGCACGAGCCACCTCTCCTGTTGATTCATCGACCAAACATATGCCGTAGAAATCCAACATGAGCTTATATGATTGCACCAATTTGCTCTTTGCTTCTTTATCTTTACGGAAAAGCTGGAAAAAAAATGGAGCAGATTAATTTAAAGGGGTGGTTCATTGCGATTTCACTTTTTTAACATTAGTTAGTGTGTAATGTTGCTGTTTGAGCATAAACAATATCTGCAAAGTTACGAAGCTGAAAGTTCAATGCAAACGGAGATATCCTCTTTTAAAATTCTGGCAGTTTAATGCCTACAAAAACGGCTCGTAGGGACTACAACGAGTTACTTCCCGGGTTCGTGACATCACAAACCCAGATAAACCCCGCCCTCGGGAAAAGGCAGCAAAGGGGAAACGAAGCATTAACACATGTTAGACTGCACCCCATAAACACAATCAAGCCTAGAAAAAGACCAGTGAACCACCCCTTTAAGCATTCTTTATTTTTCAATATGCTGTAACCAACTTCTGAACGGAGACTAATATTTCCTGAGAAATCCTTCCAGATAAATATTTTTTTAGATGGTTGGTAAATAAAGTTGAAAAACCCATCTAAGTAAATGTTTTAAACTGACCTTTATTTCCTTTTTTGAGAGCACATGCGCTCTCCAATTCACCCCCGGCTCTTGTATTGGAAACAACCTGCAAAGTTTTAAAATGGTTAGTTGAATGATGGCCATTCAAACACTTACAACATACATAATAATTAAAAGTGTTAACTAGAACTCCTGGATGAAGTGGAACAGGATCTAACCATTGAATGTAGGAGTGAACATCTTCCAGCAAGTCATATTCACCCAACCACGTCTGGTGAAAATCATTGATGTAAAGTTCTGCACAAACAAAGTAATATGTTAAAGCACTTCCTTGAATAACACTTGTAACAGGTAAATGAAAAACATAAACAGTGTGATTTTACTATAGAATGAGTGCAATGCCATACCATCAGGTGAAGATCTTAATTTACCACGGTAAAATTCTAGGTTATAGAAGTGGCCCTTAAAAATAACAACAACATCAACATTAATAATAACACTACACAAACCCATTATCAAGTATCTTCTCCAAATCAAGACTGCTTAGTGAGCTATCAAACAAGTTTTGTGTAAATAACTCTAACTCTATAACTCTAATACTGTACACTGACATGCTTGAAGTGGCTAATTATGAGTGTAACGGCAGAAACTTATTTTATTATTGGATTACTTACTTTATCTTGTCCTCCAGCACCATCATCATCATCACTAATATTATCCAAGCCCTTGAGTCAGAAACAAACACAATCTGTAAGATTTTAGCCTAGAAGGCTCTGGTAACATTTAGGCATGTCCTGTTGTGTGATTTAGATACTCATCTATGTGTTTTTCACATTTGTTTCAATGGAGTAATGTGAGTTGGCATGTTAATTTGTAGAGTGAGTAGAGTGGGGTAAGATCATAGATATGTACATATCTATGGGTAAGACAGTGGGTTAATATAGGAAACTGTACACATTTTTCCCTTACGAAAATTAACCACGGTTGTATTAAAGCGAAAGTGTAGTTACCATGTTTTTTTGTTTTTTTTTTGGCGTATTGAGTACCATTTGTACTACCACACTTTTACTACAAACAACATGATTAAATAATGGTTAGTGTAGCACAACCATGGTTAATTTTCGTAAGGGTTGCCATGACACTATTTAAAAGCTTTCTTTTTGAAAAGTCACATTTCTGTAACTGCATGCTTTCTTCTACTTTAGGTTAGAGATACAAATAATACAGCGTATTAGGTTTATTCCTGCTTCCTTTCTCCTTGCCTAGAAAAGGACAACCGCATTAAAGAATGGCACACTCTTATTTCACACCGTATTTAACACCTTTCTTATTTGAAGGTAATGACACTCACCCGGAAACTATGTCGAAAGGCTTGCATGTCCTTTGCAGCAAACATGTTCCTGCGACTCCCTCCGTGGCTGTGAAACATCTGTAAACACACACAGAAATCCCAAATGAGACGGTTGTTTGTAAAATCGTTTCACATTCATAGAAATAGAAAGCGGAAGTGATAGTAAATAGCATAATAACGTACAGCCTACCTAACCTACCTAAACACATTTCAGTTAATAAATGTTTCATAGTCCAGACCAGGGAAAAAAAATCAATCTTTGTAGTTCAAACATACCTTCTTCCTGGGTGTTTTATTTTCGTCTCCATCCTCCCATGTGGAGTCAAACTCGCACTCATCACCTGACATGATAATCGGACGAGTATATCTCAAACGAAGTTTACTAAGAACACGCCAACCCAAAGTAGTCAAAGTTCGAAAAAACCTTAACAGACCACAGAACAAAACCCTCAGAGCCCTTTTAAAGCTCATCGAGCGAAAAGAACTAGTTGAACTCGAATAACTAGTTGAACAACGCGTACTCAACACTTCTGTCAAGAGAAAATGAAAGTAGAAAGTTGAAACAGTGAACCGACAGCATTTCTAGCTCAAGGGAAAACAGAGCTCGAGTTGACTCAAGGGTTGCCAGGTCTTGTTTATTTTCTAGGTTCTACACAGTCGTTTACAGTAAATAGGCTATATATCAGTGCAGTGTTCTAAACATCGAACTGTTCACTGTTAATTAATGATTCAGAACTTGTCTGGGCCGAAGATGCTTGAATGTTCTTTTAGTGCCGTGTAGTGTTTTTAAAAGTTAGTGCATATGGCCATAGTCCATACTCCAGTGTCCACACACAGTCCATGTGTCCTTTGGAGTCACTTCCACTGATGTGTCGATTTATAAAATATTATTCCATTAATTTCTACTATTTGTGAAACTCTATGCAACGACCAAATTTACGTTTAGTGTTTCATATAGGCCTACAGCTCAGTTTTATGAGCGCCTGTCAATATCATGTTTGTAGGGACCTCTAGTGGATGTATTTGGGAACAACGCAAGGTTTCCATTCTAACTAGTTGAGTTTGTCGTTGTAGTTTTGTACTTATCGTTTTAGGACATGTGTACAAGAGGTTAAGATAATCAGTCAAACATACAATCAGGAAAATATGCCTATTTACTATGTAAAATGTATTTTAACAATTGTTTACAGAAAAACGTAATCCAGAAAACCCGCAGTACCTCTGTAAACAACTGGGGGGCCTCAGACCACATGCTGGGATAGAAGCATTGCAGGAGAGAGCCTCTGCTCAAAATATATGAAATGGTCTTCAGTAAATATCGTAGTCATTAAATTAATAATCTAAAGTGGTAATAAATCAATCCAGTGATAACTACAGCTGAGTAGAACTTCCAGAATTAAATTGAGAATGCTTATTAAATTCCAATCCATGCAGGGTTGTAATGCCAAAAATACGGACTGAAATGTAGAAAAATTCCTATTCTTAACTGCTGTTATTGTAGTTTTAATATTATAGTTCATTTTTCATGATCAGTTAGGCCTGCCTATTATTATATACACAGCATTTCAGATGACGCCAATGATGTAAGAAAAAAAATAGTTATTTTTGGAGAAAACGTTTTCTACTACTAATAATGACCGAAAATAGGCATGATTAGTCATAAGTAATAATGTAATTATTACGGTTTTGTCACAAAACTTGTGTGTGGCTGTGATAATTATTATTATTATTTTTCAAATTCGGAATTTGTTCACATTTATCACATTCCATGAAAGGGCATCAGTTCTTAAATTATGAATTTTGTCCAACCCTGACACAATCAATTTAAAATTGCCATCATATTAAAGGTCAGTAAAGTCACTTAATGTAATTACAGTAGGGTACACATCATTTAAGATAACCTGGTTCCATAAGGAAAGTAAATTATGTTGTGTTAGCACGTGACTCCCTGCTAATTGTTTTTATTATGATTGGATGGTTAATATAGGCTATCTCATAGACTCACGTGTTCTTTTGTTCTTTTCTTCTTTTTTTTTTGTGGACGTCGTGATTGGGAATCATGCATTATGTTGCAATAGCGTGCTATGAACAGCAGATGGCTCTGTGTCATAAAGCTTTTCTCAAAGCAGTCACTGCCTAAGAGCTAATATCCATATGGCTCATCATTCTCTGTTATTCAAATACCTGCTGCTAATACACTCGTCAAACGTCACATTTGGAATCAGATAAAACGTAATTTATATAAAACCATTTCACACCAGGATTATAAACCTGAATGAAATATTAGCTCAGCTTACCAATGCTAGTTAGTTAATCAAGTCTGTCCCCCAAAAAGAGGCTATATGTGAATATTTTAAAAAGCTGTTTTCAATATCATTTGAAGTAAATATGCTTACTACAAAAAGTGCTAGACCAAAATGTGCCACATTTTGCACTAAGGTATGCAGCATTTCATAACAAGTCACATTTTCTGCAGGCAAAAGCCATATTTGATATATCAGGCATACACTGCACACAGTATGCGTACCTGCCATACTTCATTTCTGTAGTCATGTCCACATATGCAGAAGCATTTTCCCTTTGAGTTTATAATGTGTAGTAGTGGATTATTCTTGACAGCTTTATGTAACAGCATGTCCTTTGTGGGTGTTAATAATTAATTTGTTGATTTTCTTTGTTCAGCGTCTTTTGAACAGCCATATCTTCAGAGACGTCCATACAGCAGAGCATTTTTAATGTTTTTCCCCTGTATAAGACCGGAAAACATGAATGCAGTTTCAATCTTAGTGCAGTGTTATTGTTTTCAGCTCCAAAAAAATCTTTAGCTCTTTAATTTTGTATGAGGTTGTGTATTACACTGCTGGACAATGAGATTCCGGAACGCTATAAGTAAATACATGTGCACTATTACAATTCCGAACACCATGTTTTCCACTTATATTAGCACATTAATCAAAATTAATGTGTAATAAAATATTCAATCAGACATCAAAACAACATTACCATTTGTATAAACCTTTTCCAAGCTGTTTTGCTGGCTTAATCACACATGCTGAATTGGAAATAATGAATAAAGCACAGGAGTGGTGTTTTATAAGTTTTGTTGTTTATAAGCTAAACACCAAGTACCAGGGCCAATGGCATTTGTGTTAAAAAGCAGTTTAACTGCATTAAATTGATCAGTAATGTAAGATACAGTTTAAAAATGTGAAACGTTCAGCTCTAGTCGTTTAACAGCGATACTGTTGTGTTCACTAAAGGAAACCGTCAGACCTCTTCTGCTTTTATCTAACCTGACTATGTACTCTATTGCTTTCATCTCTTATCTCATGACGCATTTGATTCTATGCACAGCCTGAGCAATAAAAGCAATAAAGTCACAAGACAGGGCTTTGTACAGCTATTCACCTATACAGCTATATAGATATTCATAAAAATATGATGTAGTGACAATTTTTTTTTCTCGCTTTGTGCAGTAAAAATGCATGGATTTGAACTTGTGTTTTTACTTTTAGAGCAAATGAGAGAGCAAAATAATTATTTTTGATAGTCTACCATGTACCTCTATAGCAGTGGTTCTAAATCAGGGGGCCCGGGCCCGCTAGGTGGCCTCAGTAAACTTCCAAGGGTGCCCCATGATTACTTAAAATTATTAAAATTCATTATATTATAAAAAAAAACTTTTGGAATCACAAAATGAATCATGATACTTTAAAAATATATATATATATATATTTCAACACTTTCAAAAGTATTTTTTCCCCTCAAGTTTGAAAACAAGCAGCTTTGTGAAATGTGAAAATGGTCCATAGCACAAAGTAAAATGGGGGAGCTTAACAAACCATGACCTTTCTGGATGTCATTTTACTGTAAAAGAATCTTCTCACAAAGCTAATAGTCACTCCTTGGCTTTTAAATGACCATTTCCGAGTATTTTTTTTAATACCAGTGGTTTCTGCCTTGTAATTTTTGTAGTATCTGGCCTATCTACACCTAATTACACACCCTGACATAGACAGCAAGCACGTTTCCTTGCGATATGAGAAAATTAGAGGTGACTGGAAAGTCATCATTTGTTACAATATAACCTTCAGAAGACCCCTAAGGCTTTATCATTTCATAGACCACTTAATACTGTAATTGCACATCACATTTTCCTCTTTTTTGAAAGTCTATTTCAAAACTTGCCCATCTGGCAGAATTTGAACGGGAACAGATAAAGACAGCCTACCGAGATCAAATTTGTTAAAACCTTAGGCATTTGGTCCAAAAGATAACAAGCGCATCTTGACAGATTTATTTGTTATCTTAGCAAAATAAACTAAAAGGACAGAATAGAGGAGAATAACTACAAAAGTTGTTCCAGGGTAGAAATATGAACAGAGAATTATTCATGACCTCAGTCCATAGAAACTTGTAAAAGAGTAACGCTACAATTTGTCAGCACGCTTGATCTTCAAGAGAGGAGGGGCGAGTCAGATCCTTTGCAGCGACTCATCTCTAAATAATTCAACATGCTGTGGTTAAGCTTCACGCCATTTATCTTTGCTCGACTGACAACCATCAAACTTGTCACTCGCTTATGTTTCATTGCATTGAAGGGCTCTATTGATTATGCCTGCTGAGATTCACGTCCTCTGAATGACTAAACAACAAATAAAACTATGAGTGGCCTCCATCAGCTTACTGTTTACATCTTTCCTCAAGCTCTGATAGGAAAACGTTTTTTTTTGGCTGGCAATTTAGTATAGAAATAAAACAAAGTGTCTTTGCCGTGTTAGACAACACATTATCATCCTTCTATTGTCTCATTAAAAACTCAATAGAGAAAAGTTTGATGCTTTTTAGGTTGCAGTTTTCATGGTTGGCGAATTAGCATAGATTTTTCATGCCATTTACAAGCGCTCATATCTAAGAAAGCTGGTTCAAATTTGCATAAAATGCATCGTTTCTGCTCAAAGGGGTAAGAAAATTGTGCACTGAGTTGCCAGGGAAACCAGTAAATGTTTGCAAATGAAGAGGAAAATCACTGTGCAGAATGAAATGTTTTAGAAACTGGAATATTAGCAAAGTGAGTTAAATCTACAATGTCATACCTCCTTTTCATTCTCATTTAATCTGAATTATTTCATGTTGCACATTTTGAATATCTGCTGAACATATATATGCATTATCTAGGGTTCCCGCGGTCATGAAAAATGGAAACAAATCAATATAAATATTGCAATTTATAGGCCTGAAAAATTTCTACAGTGAATTATTATTATTTTTTTTTACAGGTTTCCTGTAATGAAGAAGCAAAAGATTTTTGGGGGGTTTTTAGCATCTTTTCAATTTTATATATGTATTTATTTGGAGTCATTTGTTCACAAAAGTATTACTGTTCACAACAATTAATTAATTAATTAATTAATTAATTAATTCCAAATTAATTAAAGTCATTGTTAACAATTAATTCCAAAGATTCACACCTGACATACATCTAGTATCTCTATAAGTAATTTATTTGAAAATCCTAATCCATTCACTATGACTGGAAAGGTTGTGGAAAAGTAATGGAAATATTATATAAATATATAACTGTGCAATATTATAATATCTGCCTAACCTCTCCTCTTATTCAAAAGACATTCCTGGGTATTTCTGTAAGCCTTCACTGATGATCTGACTAGTTATTATAGTTTGTCAGTTCCTGTTGGGCAGGCATGCTACAGGAGTTATGGGTACCCCACTGAAATGATGGGAAATGATAAATAGTACTGTGTTGAACTAGTTTAAAGGGTACAGCTAACTATTGTTCATCCGTTAGAGATGAACTTCACAAACAGAGTCAGGGGAACCGCATGAACAGCAATATCCATCAGCAGCTAGTGACAAACTACCTCTATATACCAGCTCAAAGACCTCCAGAGTAGTTATTATTTCACTTGGCAACATTTCCATATTTGTTTTGCTTTACCATTTATTTTTCAATATTTTGTACTATTTTTAAGGACAAATATATGGAACATATAATGATATATATTATTATTATTATTATTATGTAACAATTTATTTCCTGAGGATAGGATTTCTTAGTTTTTTTCTCTGTGCATTTGAAGGATCTAATGATTCTCTGTAGAAACCTGTGTTGCTTCAAGAGAGCTATGATACATTTGTGTTGTTTTATTTTCTTTCTTTTAAATTAATCATTTATCATTTAATGAATAAACCATATTTTACATTATATTCTTCCATTGTTGTTTGATCTTATGTTTGTGTGATTTCAAGTGATATTTGTCTTCAACAGTAAGTGATAAAAGAAATGTCTCCATTTCAAGGTTTTTAACATCACAGGATGATGTTGTGAATCAGTAATTTTCCATTGCTTTTGCTTTGGTATAATAGTACTTGTTGGACTTACTCTGGTCATTGAAACATACACAACTAAGATTATTCAGTAAACCCTGTTTTTTTGTTTTTGTTTTAATTATCATCATCTGCTTTCTGTTCTTCCCTGGCTTCCTCAGTCAACCTCAGATGACTGTTGTTAATACAGTTTTGGGTACCAAAATACTGATTTGGGGTACTAGACAAGACTTTCTGATGATGGGTTTTGGGTATCAGACAAAACCCTGTTGACTGCATTTAGATCTTCTGGTGGGATCTGACATCCAGGGTGGGATCTAATATCCCAGCCGTGGAGATCAAACAACCTTCATTTTTTTTGATACTCTACAATTTATGGACCAAATCTGTTGTGTTCAGACAACTCTTATGAGGCATCTTATGTTTTTGTAACTTCTGATGTAATATTTAAGTATAACCAGAAAAGACTTGCTTTATGCAGAGAGCACTGAAACTGTTTAGCGGGCTTCAATGGCTTGTTTGAATGCACCCCAGAAGAGGTCGGTTTTGGCTGGTGCAGGCTGCTTTGCTGTTGGAAGATCTCTCCTGGGTAAGTGCGCTGTACGGTAATCGCACTCTGATGGCAGGGAAATGCTGTCTTTGAACAAAGAGCCTCTGCAGCAGAGAAAAACCTCCCTTATGGTTGGAGATGTGATTAAAGTTTCTCTCTCAGATCTCTGTCTGTCGAGGGGAAATGCGTTTGCTCAAAGAGAGAACCGGGGAGTCTCTCGGATTTGATGGGTGGATTTGATGGGTGGGTGGGTGGAATGGGGAGCTAATAGTGAAAAGAAAAGAGTAACTCACTAAAAAATTCCTATCGGGCTCATGACAGCTACTGTAAGTGACTGTAACCAAAAATACTGATGGTACATGCAACATGCGAAATGATGACTTCATGGGAAAATAGTCATATTTTTGTATATTAATGCTGACATTTACTTGCAGTGCAGGAAGACAAATTCAAAGAGTAAGAGATAAAAATGCAATCTTTCAATTGCTGAATATGTTTGTGCACAAACACACTCACAAGGCTTTTCTCCCATCTCTCTTGGCTTTCTCTCAAGACTGGTCTGGCTGTGGTTTGATGAGGTGTAATAGAACTCATTCTCAGTAAACAGAGATTCTCTCAGTTGAAGGCCAATAGTTGGCTATGTCTCCTTTGCAGTTTTCTTCTCGAGTCAGACATATGTTGTAAGCCTGGGTGCCGATTTAGATATTTGCCTTCTCACCCTTTGAATTTGAAATTCAGTTCATTTTAATCTTGTTTGCATTTTTCGTTTCTCTGATTTGCATGTGAAAAAAACTGAAATGGATATCTTTCCTTAATGCTGGTTCTATAGAAGAGTTCTGAAATATTTCAAGGCCATATGTTTAATTTCTGATATATTAGGGACACCAAGCAGAATTGCAAAAATAATGTTGTTTCCAACGTTTTTGTGAACATTGTTCATTCCAAACCACATAGTGCGGTTACAGTGTTTTTAAAGTGTCACATAGGTGGCATAAATGTATTTTTTAAAGATTCTCAATCACAAGAAACAGTGCATGAAATATTCAAAACAAACTAACAGAAGAAACAAGCAGCAAAAACATACGCGGCATATCGTAATGAATGAATAAGACAAGTCAAATTTATTTACAGTATATGGCGCTTTAAACAATGCAAGCTACAATACAGCTTTTCAGTAAAAATCCTGATAATGAATGGTAATCTTGTGTATAATATAGTGCATATACAGTAGGCTTGTATATATTTTACACCAGTAGGTGGCAGTATGACTGTCTTTGTGAGTGAGTCATTGATTGATTCATTCAACAGTTTCTTTCAAAAATGCAGATTCATTCAGGAACGAAACAAGTGACTTTGAGTCATTGAATCATTAAGTCAACCAATTTGTATTATACTAACTTACCAGTTAAAATATAATATAGTATAAATAGTAGGGTTTTTTTTCTAACATAGGTTTTAGGTACAGAAATTGAATAAATCAAATGTAAAATAACATTGCATATTTGACTGTATAAATTAAATATGAATCCTTATTAAAGTTACAAAAGTTATTCAATCAAGAGCAGTTAGAGATTTCCGTGTTGTTGCTGTTTGATTAACATTAAGAAAGTGCTGTCACTTTAAGAGAATGCACTGATTCAGTGCACTGATACTGTACGTTCAGCCGACTATGTCTGCTAGGATACTCACCAAGACGGGCATTTTGACATCATTTTTGTGTGAATTTGTCCATTCAAAACAATACTTCACAGAGAGCTTAATATTTGCGGGCGTTCTGAGACCCTGGTTCACGCGCTTCGGATGAGCGACCACACAGATCTTCTCACTGCGCGCGCGAGTTCACGTCTTCTGGCTCTTTAATATTTAAACTGGCAAGGCTTAAATGAGTTTAGTTTAAACACAGATAGCAACGTGAGCTGGTCAGGTCTCACCTGCGCTATCAACACATAATGACGGCATAAATGACAGTTATTCCAGCATAAAGCACTTGCATTGATTAAAGAGTGACTGGGTTGTCCACGTATTGTTTTTTTGTTACTTTTGTTACCATTGACTTCCATTGTATGGAGAGAAAAAAATCTTTTGTGTTTCTTAGAAGATAGAAAGTCATACATTCATAAATGCATGCGAGTAAATGATGACAGAATATTCATTTTTGGGTTAAATATCCTCTCACTAGAAAGCACTTGTGAACTTGTGCTATTTTAATGTATTCTGTGTTGGTCTACTACAAACCGAAATAATAGTTAATTTAAAGAAACAGAATTTGGAGGTTTATTTAATGAGAAAATCTGATATAGCTTGATTGAATGCCTGCCCTGAAACAGGGTTTACTGCACATTATCTACATGAATACAGTAGACCGAATTGTACGCTACAAACTTTCAGTGTCCTTTTAATTATGGCTGTATTGTTACATAAAGAGAAGCCTGGAGTGTAAAAAGCATGCTATGTATAATTACTTTAAATGCCAGCCTTGCTGAAAATGGTTGTATAACAAGAAGGTTAGGGCAGGCTGCTCAGAACCATATTTGTCACACAGTAGGTAACCGTTAGAGGTTTCATAGACATTAAGAGCCTCAATCTTTACATTATAAGTCAAGACATTTTAGCTTGGAGGAGTGTAGAAGAAACTCTTTTTTATTCCATTCTGTGTTTGCAACCAGCATTTACCTTAATGCCATTATGAGGTCATAATAATGGTGCAACTCCCACAATA
This sequence comes from Sinocyclocheilus anshuiensis, assembly GCF_001515605.1. Lineage (NCBI taxonomy): Eukaryota > Metazoa > Chordata > Actinopteri > Cypriniformes > Cyprinidae > Sinocyclocheilus > Sinocyclocheilus anshuiensis. The sequence continues at coordinate 1,952,957 of NW_015548296.1, read as the reverse complement.
ATTTGAAAAGTTGAAGCCCACGAGTTTGTCATCAAAACCACTTTGTGACAGAGGGGCTGCCCACCTCCAGTCATTGTGACCCTCTCTCTCCTGTTTCCGGCCCACGTCCAGCCTCACTACAAGAACATGGAGGCATGTGAAAATAGAACACACAGCATGTGATGAGGCACATCCAATGCTTTTTGCACCCTTTTACCACTGCATAAATCCAGCATTGTGTGTCTCATTTTGCTGAACATCCTTCAAAGTACATGCAGAAGGTGTCCTTAAGTGCAAGCCGACTTTTAACCATTGACGCTCTTGCTTAAAGTGATAGTTCACCCAAAAGTGAAAATTGCATCATGATTTCCTCCCGCTTATGTCATTCCAAACCTGTATGACTTTTGTTCTTCAAATGTTTGATTACCAAAATTCTTTAAATTATCTGCTTTTGTGTTCTGCAGGATAAAAAAAGCATAATGATGACAGAATTTTTATTTTTGTATGAACAATCCTTTAAAGATGCCAGAGTATATGGCGGATAAATGTAGCCCTTTGTGGCAGATGTTGTAACTATATGATCTCTGTCTACAAAATCATATTTCTCTATTCATGGCCATTTAATAGTAGATTGCAAGCAACATATTAATCACTAATATTATAGGTTTAATGATAAATAAGAGTGTTCATGGTAAAGAAAAGGGGGCAAAAACATTTAAAATCTAGTTTAAAACACATGCCATATTCTTGGGAATAATTGTTTCTCATGGTTTTGAAAAAAAAAAAAAGTTATAGCATTTATATATTTGTAAACCATTTAAATATTTTTCTGCATGTTTCTGCATTAGTTTGTTGGTGCATGATTAGTTTTTCAAATATTAATAAGCAAATAATAATAAAAGATAATGCCAAACTAGGTATTCTTTTTTGAAATGACTGTAATTGTTTAGTGATTTTTTCTTTATTATGATAGCTTTTCAACCTAAAAATATAATGGATTTGATTCCTAGGAAATGCATTAACTAATGAACAAATAAAAACGAAAACTCGTGGTATTGATACGCAAAAATGGACTTTGGCGTGCATACACATGTGTTTGGCGTGCATATGATGCGAAATTCGTTGGCTTGCATATGATACGCAGTTTTCGCGTACATATGATACGCATCTACCACACAACCCTAAACCTACCCATTGCGTAGCATATACACGCCAAAGTCCATTTTTGCGTATCAATACCACGAGTTTTCGTTTTTATTTGGCGTACTATTTATACGCACTTTCATGAGATCGGGTTGG
>NW_015548296.1:1936386-1951015 GCF_001515605.1 Sinocyclocheilus anshuiensis | reverse complement strand
AAGTGACGCATGTTTAACTGTCAACTTGAGCTTTGAATCCGTGGCGGAAGGAAGTAGTTCCGCACAAAAGGGGGTTTTATTAGGCACTCCGTTGTTTCATTTTTAATTACACACATGTTTGGTCGAACTGTTGTATAAACGCAATATCTCTCGCGCTCTCGTACTCGAGTGATATTGCTCATATATATGTATATATATATATATATATATATATATACTTTGAATATACGTCTGAATATATAATTCATGTCTTTGAATAAAAGCTTCTGCTAAATGCGTTAATTCATAAAATAAAAACATCTATAGATTGTGTATTCAAGTCTTTCTCTGTATAAACTGCATTTTAATGTTTAATGTCACTGAACCTATAGTAAATGTTTTACCAGTGCTCTTTTTCATTATTTGTTTTATTTTTTGTAGGATCCTTAAAAGTGTTAATTGGACTTAATGGACTATTTTTTCACGACTGCTTTCTTTGATGTCACAACTAATTTATAGCTCAAGCGAGTGCCCATTAGGAAAGATGGCAAAACTGCATACCATTGGATGGGGTTTTGCACCAGCTGAGCGACTGCCATTGAGATGAATAACAGCTAATTGCTTGCGTTCTCCAGGTATTATAGACGTCCTATGCGCTCTTCTACTGGTCTAACATGCTTCCCTCTTCCCTCGCATGGACACCTCCTTGTCACCTTCCCAGCATGCTGAGGACACCACACCATGATTTGTTCACACCATCTGGAGTTTTGCAACCTCAACCCCTTCACATTTCACTTTAAACTTTACTCAAAAAAGAAAACTTTAAAGAAAATTTTCCCAGGGACGTGCCACTAATCTTTGATCCCTCTGGGTCTTCATTCTCTGCTGTGAGATACATCAGCAGTATGGTCTTTTACACCAGCAGGCATCACCATATGGAAGCCCAAGTTACTTTTCTTGTGCAGCATGCAAGCTACCAGTGCCAAATTGCCAGTGGAATCGCTGAGGGCACAGAAGAGAAGCTTCCCATAACTAGTTCACCCATCCCACAAAGCTCAGAAACATAAGGCAATCTGAGGAAGTCAAACCCACGGGGTAATTTTTTACTAGATCTTTTGATGTAAACTTGAGTCTGTTTGACATCAGAGTGCGCTTCATTTGATAGTGTTTTTCTGAACTCGGCTGAACCGCACCTGAAGCCGCATGAAAAGGTGATCTGAGGTAGGGTTCATGTGAACTTCTCTACGGTTTGCAATTGATACAAGAGCAACTCGTGGAAGTAAAATGCTTCTGATGATAAAAATGTTGGGGATGCACTGATATAATAAGTCTGCCGGATACCAAATGAATGACAATATTAAAATTCTGATGGAGTACTACAATACTATTTGGTATTAAAATACTATTAAAATAAATAAATACTAAAATCAATTGTTTTAAAGGGTTCAAGTGAAATTAGGAATCACAACATTATAATGTACATTACGGAATCATGTACAAAATATGGATTCTACACTGAACAAAATTATAAACGCAACACTTTTGTTTTTGCCCCCATTTTTCATGAGCTGAACTCAAAGATCTAAGACTTTTTCTATGTACACAAAAGGCCTATTTCTCTCAAATATTGTTCACAAATCTGTCCTGGCCACAATAAAAGGCCACTCTAAAATGTGCAGTTTTATCACACAGCACAATGCCACAGATGTCGCAAGTTTTGAGGGAGCGTGCAGTTGTCATACTGACTGCAGGAATGTCCACCAGAGCTGATATCCACTCATCCTTTTGCGATATCAATTATAATCAATTTTAATAAAACAAAAGACTACATTATATAACTCTAACAGTATAGGCTATTTAATATCTGTTGTTCTCCGGTTGTCAGTCAGAATGACAGTTCTTGCGTGAACATAGGCCTATATACCCAAGCCAATTTATTATTCTTTCCTTTTTGTCTTAGTGTTTAAAATATTTATTTTGAAACAAATGAATTAATTAATTTCTTAATTAAACAAACAAACAGACTTACTGGGTGAGCAGGGTAGGCTATGACAGCTGTCATATTATACCCTGCCATGCCCAGCTGATGCAAAGAATAGAATTTATATCTATACAGAAGAAAGCCCTGTCTAGACTCTGCCCAGTATGAGTTGTGCCGAGCTATTCATTAGCCTGTTTGTTTGATGAAAAAAGATTAAATTCAGTTGCAATAAATGCTTAAGAATCCATACAACTGCAGCAGTGGAGGACTATTATCCTGCTGCGTGATACTGCGGAAGAACTGATGAAGACACGGCTTGATCTTCGGCTGACCAATCAGCAGAAAGGGGCGTTTAATTCCCGCCCACGTGTAGAAATCGAATATTCAAGCTGTTTATTAATTTTTCCACCAATGAAGGAAAAACGAAAATTTAAGCTGAATTCTCGTTTTTAGTTTTTTGGAGAAAAAAAACAACAAAAAAACGAAAAAGGAGCCGTTTTCTCATTTTTCTACTTTCAATATTAAATAAAAAAATGAATGATCGAATGACAAATGCTGTTCTTTTGAAATTTCATTTTATCACAGAATCTGGGGGGGATCACAGTTTCCACAAAATATTAAGCTAGAACCAATTTTGTCTGTGATTTTATTAAGAAATGTTTCTTGAGCAGCAAATCATCATATTAGAATAATTTCTGAAATATCATATGACACAATACTAGAGTAATGGCTGCTGAAAATCAGCTTTGCCATCACAAGAGTAAACTGCATTTTTAAATATATTAAAATAGAAAACACTCATTTTAAATTGTAGTAATATTTCACAGAATTACTGTTTTTACCCTATTTTTAATCAAATAAATGCAGCCTTGGTGTGCATAAGAGACTTTCAAAAACATCAAAAGTACACTCCCCAAACTTTTAAACAGAGTGCATTTTGCATCCCTAAATAATGTGCATCTTAATTTGCATTTCTCATAACAGCTTGTCTATTAAATGTCTATCATCGATTAAATTGCTTTCTGGGAGCACCTTGCATTCTTTGCATGTCTTGCATTGCATCCGTAAAAAAGAATCACCCCTAGTTTCCGTTTGCAGCTACAGCTAGTACTCATATTGATGATGCAAACAAAAAAGAATAATGTGATACGTGGGAGCATGCAGAGGTGTTTGCAGTCGAGCTCAAGTTCAGACAAAGCAATCAAAAAGCAGCCTAAGATTCCGGCTTATGATCTCAAATCTCTCCCTGATTAACTGATGGAGAAGAGTCTTGCTAACTACAGCTTATTATATTTTCAACGAGCTAGACAATTTGGGGTCAAGATGGAACTCCTCTTAACTAGTCAGGAGTAACCTCCTGCACCGGGCTAAATTATTAATCAGCTTGTGACATTTTTTATTTTGCAGTGGTGCTGACATTTTTTTTAATTGTGCAGTTTGCATCTCCGCTTAACCTCATTAACACCGGTATTGTCAGCCGTGCATTCTTTCACCGGCGAGTTCTCTCAGGACCAGTGAGGATAAATCAGAGAGACTGCCTGGAGTGCTTGTTAGTGATTCACTTCTTTAATCAGATAAAGCAACTTTGCCCAATTTACCGGCTGCTTAAGCACTGGATAAAGTGAAGAGTGAGGGCTGGAGGCCCGTGGGCAGAGAAAGAGAGAGAGAGAGAGCTGCTTACTGTATCTGTAAATAAGGCTGTGTTGACTCACACGCTGACAGATAGGCCTCAGTGGGTGAGCTGGTACAGGGCGAGAAACAGGAAAACCTGTATGATTGCTTTGTACTGGCCAAACACTCTCTTTTCATTGTTGAAAACAGTCTTGATGGTCAGCTGGAACTGAGTCGCCTTTGGCAGCAAGCGTCTTTTGAAGTTACGCTAGCTTCTGAAAGTCGCCCATGCAACACATGTGGGCACATGCCTTTTTTGACTGTCCGATGTTGTTATCATTGAGTGGATTTGTATGTTCAGTAAAACACTGGTAATTAAAAAAAAATCAGCTTATTACAAAACACTTACAGATGTTGTGGTTGCAACATCAGCATCTCATCCTGGATGCGACATACACCTGTGTATGTGTGTATCTGCTATGTTTTTACAACAGCTTCCAAGTGCCTTACACTCTCATATTTATAATGTATTGTTTGAGGCATTTATTTTTAACTCAAGTGTTACTGTACGCTGTGTTTTTTAACTTCTAAATGAAATAGATTATTGGAGTACATTTTACAAAAAAAAAAAAGTCAGTCAAAATTGTATGTGTAATTCAATGTGTTACTTGCAATTTCTTTGTAATTGTTTGTGAAATTTGAGTGAAAATTGTTTCTACACCAAATTGTTTTCAATAAATAAATAAATTGATAAGTACTTTTATTTGCAATATATTCACTGGATTAAGTTTAAAAAGCACACTTTATTTGTTTGTTTGTTTGTTCATTCATTCATTAATTTATTCCATGTAAGCATCAAAGTTTATATCCATGGCAAAAAAAACAAAAACAAATTAACACAATTAAACTTCTTACAATAAATTACAACTGTATGTAATAGTTCAGTTTGTTTGTTGATTTACATATGGGACCCTGGACCACAAAACCAGTCATAAGGGTAATTTTTTTAAAAGGAATAAATAAGCTTTCCATTGATGGATGGTTTGTTAGGATAAGACAATATTTGACTGAGATACAACTATTTGAAAATCTGGAATCTGAGGGTGCAAAATATAGAGAAAAATATCTGGACGCCTTTAAAGTTGTCCAAATGAAGTTCTTAGCAATGCATGTTACTAATCAAAAATTAAGTTTTGATATATTTACGGTAGGACATTTACAAAATATCTTCATGGAACATGATCTTTACTTAATATCCTAATGATTTTTGGCATAAAAGAAAAATTTTGACCCATACAATGTATTGTTGGCTATTGCTACAAATATACCAGTGCAACTTAAGACAAGGGTCACATATATTTAATGTCATATATTCAGCAAAGTCTATATTTATGGCAAAAATAAAAAATACAACATTCAATTCAGCTTCTTACAAAATTACAATTTTATTATATAAAATGATATAAAATCTTTCAGTTTAATATTAGATAGAAATTCCTTCCTTTTTAAAAGCATCTATTACTGCAATTTGTACGGTTTTTACATTATTTAAATCTATCTATCTATCTATCTATCTATCTATCTATCTATCTATCTATCTATCTATCTATCTAATACAGTACATTACCCATACTGTGATATAAGATTCTGGTCATACTGCTTATACTACACATTGTCTGTATTCAGTATTATAAAAGTATTACTATAAAATTGAGAGTTTAGCCCTTGAGGGTCGTGAGCTTTCCAAAGTTGATTGGCCTTGTTTAACATGTTGTGTTCTCTCTCTCTCTCTCTTTCTCTCTCTCTCTCTTGCAAACACCGTCCTGTTCACAGAGTCTGACAGTTGCCGTAGGCCTATAACATGGACACATCTAGTGAAAAGTATCCTGCAAATACGACTTGTGATGGAGCCAAATGGCCATTTTCTACGTGGTTAATCAATCTTCTGTACATTTTCCAAGTAACTTAACCAATTGATTTTCCCCCACCAACAAGCAGTTCTATGAAGTCCAATTGGGAGGCCACTCCACATGACTATTTGCAGGTTGTACTGAATCTTAGCCTATTGATCTGTCTGCTGACAGAGCATCCAGAGACTGCACCAACAACTGCTGCTTAGTCAGCACTCTCTAAAAGACAAGTGGAGGAGAAGCCGGTGTATACTGTGGAGAATAAAGTGAAAAACTGACATTAAATTTAAACCAAATTGCCTTTCAGTAGCGACTGGTATATGCTTCTTTACTAAATAATGACTTTGAAATGTATATATGTGTTTTGAGTGCACGTGAACTTTTTTATTGGTGGAGAAATGATTTAAATTGCCCTCTAATTAAATGCCTAATTACATTCTTGAGAGCGGTTCTCTAAAAAAGGAACATAGAGAAATGTCTTGCCTAATATGAGATTAATGACAATAATTTATTGGGCTCGAGACATTAAATGGTGTAAGAGGATTTTCTAAATGAACAATTATTGGCTGATGAGCATCTAGCAAATATGTATGTTTTTACAGTTTAAAAACTGTGAATTGTCAATTTATGTAAAATTAAAATGTGAAGATGCCTATTTTATTTTTTAACTACATAATTTTTCCTCTGTGGTCCACTTACTAATAGAGTTATAATATTATTTCTTTTTTTTTTTCTTTTCCCAATTCTGATTTTGTTCTAACTTTCCACCGTTTTGCTCTGATCCTTAAGCATTAAACATTTTTTTTTCTGGCTGCAAAAAAGAAAAATACAAATAAAATAAAATAAAATAAATAAATAAATAAGTTTCTCAGTAGTTGGAGAAGTGTAGAGTATTTGCAATCAATCATGCAGTAGACCATATGATTTGGACTGTGTATGTAAACTGTATGTAAAGATTCAATGCAGCAGCATAACAGCCATACTAATATATACCAGCTTTGACCCACCCATAGAAATAGAACGAGTGAAATTATAATAACAATAATCAGTGTCCATCTGGTTTTCAACAGCCAACACAGTGTTTCCTATGAATGTGATTCCTGTGTAAATACATTTATTCCGCCTCCACGTTGAATTAAAACATCTGTGTAAATGCACTGTTTACCTCTGTTGTGGGTTTTATGCCACTTCAGATGCGCCCTCTATGCTGTCTTCTCAGTGTAAGGACAACATTAGTCATTTTCCTGAAATGTCGCAATTGAAGTATGGCAGATTTTTGCACACCATGGCACTTATCTGTATATGCAGTGTTTTGTCATGTGGATGCTTCATCAACAAAATTATTAGCAACTAATTGACGAGTCTTTTGATGAATTTTTGTGCATTGAAGCAGAATCATTGAGTAGGCATCATGATCCATCTCTGAATCCTTTTTCCCTTCTCTTTCACAAGTCAGCGGGTTCAAGTGTTCATGGAGCAATATTCTGCAATGTGGAAAAATTCCAAAACCTGGTTGCATTTTTCTGAAAAAGGGAACATCCTTGAGGAATAATCCATGAACACGTCTGTATATGAAATATGTAAAAGAATTGTATTCATTTATAAATGTGTATCATGTTTAAATGTGTAATTTAGTGTAAATAAAATGTAATAGTAAAAGTGAAAAAAGGGTAGGTAAAATAAGCTAAGGCTTTTTCAGTTAATATTCAGTTAATATGTAAAATTATGTATAATTACTGTGGGCTAAATAAGTACTAAAATAAAAAAATCTTGATGAACTGGACATCTTAGATGTGTGTATTTATTTATTTATAAATAATATTTATACTGTGATAAGCTATGAGCACAGTACAATAAATGAGATAAACTGTGAAATAGGAAATTTGAAGTAAAAATAAAATATTTGCGGGAGGCAGGCGGATGAAAGGCGAAAATGGAACCTCTAAAAAATGTGTTTCATGTCAACAGCTAGATCTTGGCTGTATTGGAATCTGAACGCAGCCCAAGTGCTCACATCCTCCCAGGCAATAAGCAATTTGCAACTTTTGCAGTTTTCCATGTGCACTAAAGCAATTAAAACAAGAATGTGTGACCATTTTTGTATATGCCTTGCACATTAGGCACAAGTTCAATAGACCCGAGGCTCTTTCCAGCCCGGCCGATATTCTGTCTTATTTGAGATTAAATTAGAGAATGTCAGAAATAATCAATGTTACCATGTAAAATAATCCTGTTGCTATTGATCGCTATGCTCCAGAAAGGCCAACTATGAACACGGTTATGAAATAATGAGGAATTGATCATGCGGCCAATGTAGCTGCAAGCTATATTCACCTTTAATTCATACATGCACATCCACATAGAAACTGAGATTGTATAGTAATAGTGCAGGATTTCAACAACCGACATGCAAATCTCTGGCGGTGGCGGATAACCTCATCTCCTATTAGTGGTCTGTCACTTCAGTTGTATTTGTATAAAGTGACACTTTGCAGTTTATGAGTGACACCTAGCTAAAATCGATACTCAGGCTCAGTTTCAGCCGGTAGATGGTATAGATACTTCCCCTGTTCTAGAAACTCTGCGACGGCTCAGTTTTCACGCCGCCAACATAGACATCCAAGAAAACAAGTGGCACGGCACTGTGACATGTCTGGCTGATACTAATTCCTGTATCTTAAAAGTAAAGGTCTGTCTAAAGCCAAAAGGATATTTTTCTGTTTAATTGACACACCGATAATACCCATCCCCAGGGTAACCACATTGGTTTCCATGGTAACATTTATCACATAGAAACAGATAAAACTGGCATGAACTTGAAAAGTGCTGTCAGTGTTGTGTCTGCCTTTGTCTGTCCGCTTCTCCTATAGACGACGCTGCAAAAGTTTGGCTTTGAAACCTCGCCAGTCACAATTACAGTGTGCACTGAACAAATGCCAGAAGAGCAAGTCAGGTCTGTGCATCTCTGTTTCATATAGGTCTTGCTGCTTGGCTCCGTGCGTGGGAGTGGATTCAAATGGGAGAAGGAGAGAGAGGCGAGACAGACAGCGTGTTAAACACAGAGGGCCAGACCCCGGAATGACATTTGAAATCTCTTTGTGTATGCCGGCCTTCATTCTCTTTAATAATGCGCTATTCAGTGGAGAGTGTGTTCTGGAGCGTGGATGTTATAGAGAGAAACCAGGTAAAAGCTACTCTCGGAGGAGGAAGACTACCAGGGTCTTTGCCAGCTGTCTTTTGCCATGGTGCAGTACCTACCTACCTTAGTACCTGGAGATTATCTTACCTGGAGAAAGATAGCATTACTGTGGCAAGCATGCAGTTGGAAATCGGCCAGCCAAAAGTGTATGCAGTAGTTCTACTGCAAGCTTGTTTTCAGCCAATGATCTGAACCGGGGCTTTATTATTAGCTATATTAAGTTCTACAGTGCTATCAGGACCTAATTTACAAAAACTATTTCTAACGAAAATCAGTCTAAAACACCCTAAACACATTTGAAAACTGCCAAGCAACCACAAAACGATTTTACAATATTTCAGAACACTGTATTTTGGTTGCAGTTAGGATATGTTGCAGAACAACATATTAAAAATAGTTAAGAAACCATATCTCAAATAAAAAATTATGTAACCACAACTCATTCGAGAAGCCATTTTACTCTGATATATGTCATAAAAGGGGAAGAAAAAAGACTGCAACTTTCATTTCATGCTGACTTTAAAGTGATAGTTCACCCAAAAATGAAAATTTGATGTTTATCTGCTTACCCCCAGGGCATTCAAGATGTAGTTACAAAAGCTTTTTATTTCATATAAATGCTGATCTTTGGATCTTTCTATTCATCAAAGAATCCTGATGTACTCATCTGTTTTAAATATTGATAATAATAATAATAACAACAACAACAAATATGTTTCTTTAACAGCAAATGAGCATATTAGAATGATTACTGAAGGATCATGTGACACTGAAGACTGGAGTAATGAAGGGAAGTGAAGTGAAGGTGCAGTGCAAGAGATAACCTTTAATTATTTTCCGGTCCCAGACTAAGGATTTAGACCTTTTTTATGTGATGGCCATACAAATAATAGGGTTGTCTGGTTTCAGAAATTGTTGTGGATGTATAGGCTATATACATTGATGTGTAAAGACACGAAACGATCGGTCTGTGCAAGAAACTGAACAGTATTTATATTGTTTATTTTTATCTGATGCACTGCAATGTCCGAACTGTCTGAACTGTCCTGAGCGCAGCCTCGACAGCCGGTGCGTGACGCGTCTTCTTCTTCTTCTTGCTTTATGGCGGATCGCAGACTTATAAGTGCATAACCGCCACCTATCTCTCAAATGGACCATTGACACTCCTAATTAAGATTGTAGATAGAGTGTCAATGGTCCATTTGAGAGATAGGTGGCGCCTATAGATATATAGCCCCCCCCCCAAAAAAAAAAAGTATACTGACAAGCTTTTGGTATAGTCCATGGGTAATGTTACAAAAGCTTTTTATTTCATATAAATGCTGATCTTTGGATCTTTCTATTCATCAAAGAATCCTGATGTACTCATCTGTTTTAAATATTGATAATAATAATAATAACAACAACAACAAATATGTTTCTTTAACAGCAAATGAGCATATTAGAATGATTACTGAAGGATCATGTGACACTGAAGACTGGAGTAATGAAGGGAAGTGAAGTGAAGGTGCAGTGCAAGAGATAACCTTTAATTATTTTCCGGTCCCAGACTAAGGATTTAGACCTTTTTTATGTGATGGCCATACAAATAATAGGGTTGTCTGGTTTCAGAAATTGTTGTGGATGTATAGGCTATATACAGGAAATAAGGGGCCAAAATTGCACCTTTTGGGGTACAACAGCTTGTCACTGGAACAGGACCCTTAAAAGGACATATTTGTTCCTTTTTTTACCCCTAATAGATAGGCCTACAAATTAGTACCTTAAGGGTACGAATTACTACTCTTAAGGTATTAATATGTACGTTGTACTGCTAGGTGTAAAGCTCCTGTACCCCAAAAGGTACAATTTTGGCCTTTTTTTTCAACCCAGTCTCATAAAAATACGTACCTCTGGGTACTTTTCTGCAACACTGTTTTTACGTACCTTACTGCACGTTTCGCCGCAGTTTCAAAGAGAAATGTCCACTGAGTGGCGCTAAAACACGGGTTCAATACGTCAACCCTGGCACGTTTTTATTACGTTGATATAGGTACGTATTGCTGTGTTTTTATTACGTTGCTTCAGGTACGTATTGCGGCGGTTCAGAATTCAAATATCCGGGGACTGACGCTAAAAGTTAATGCTCTATCGTGTTGGAAATATGCCCTACACCAAACCCAACCCTAAACCTACCCGATAGTGTTAACAAATGCAAAACTGATATAAAAACGCATTTGTTGTTGCAACCGTGTCATTTGAACTTACTAATATGCAAATTTGAACCGTTTTGTCGAACCATAGTTACACGGGATTCGAACCGGGGCTCCTCGCCATTTAGATATGTGCGGTGCTAACGTTCAAAACCATCAGTTTTCAAATCTCCCAGCATATTAAAATTGTTTTGAAGTCATAACATGATATTCTTCAAGTAATTGTGCGAAAATTATGCTTTATTAATCGAAACTCTGTAAATGTGTGTGAAAAGGAATAAAAGGTGTCGGAGTTTTACTGCCTCTAGTGTTCATATCTTTTGGAAACTGCAGTGATATGTAGCCTACTTATTGGTACGTATTTCGCGTCTCGCGAAAATGTGCCCCCGGGTACGTTTTTGCCATGAGACCAGGTTGTTTTTTTTTCTCTGTGTGGCCTGGATGAGTGTGAGATTTCCTGGCCTGAAATTGCATCCCAGTCCGGCCCTGGTTAAACACATTGTGCTCATAGAATGCACTTTGTAGTTGTTTGTGCTACTACATGTGCACATAGTTAAGTTTATTCTTTAAAACACATGATTGCTTTGCTGTAAGTGTTCTTTGAAATGCTTACTTAAAAGGTGGTAGATGCTATGCATTCTAGACCACGTGTCTTCTTGCATAAAATTTGAATAACTGTTGCATGTGTGACTATGTTGAATTTGTTTGTCTCCTACTTGGAACACTTGGCTATTTCCCATATAGCTACAGTAATCCATGTATAGGAACATAGGGTTGCCACGCAGCTACAATGTGATACGCAATTGCATTATCCTTTATCCTACCTGAATTGGCTTCTTATTGTTTCATTATGTAATTGGCATGATACAATTTTACCTGACTAATAATAAATTGTTATATTTGATTTATTCTGATCTCTTCTGAAATCATTATTTACAATCATTATTTAAAGCGTAGTCTGGTGTTTCCGCAAATCTGCATCCAGGATAGATCATACTGAAGTACCAATGAGTGAAGCAGGGGGCTTGTCATTACGGATGTTCTGATTTCTGACTGTCACTGGCTTAACAAGTTACAGTTTTCATGATTATAGAGAAAAATTACACTTATTTGCTAGCAGGGTGCGGCATACTATATACTATGACTATAAGGTATTATAATCACCCTGTATCCTCTAAATAAGTACAGAACTGGCGAGTTTGTGCCATGTGTTCACCGCTGGCCAAGTGAATTACTAAGCTATACCAGGTCATTAATGAATGAATAATTGAAAGTATGGGATATCCAGAATAATCAAATGTCTAAATTAATAAACAATCAATATTTGTGATCAGTTTTCAATTAGAAATATTGCCTAAATTTAATGATCACTTGAAATTGGATTCCCACCAATTGGATTCCGTCTTTGGGCCAGTCTGGGTGGATCCTTACAAGTGCATTGTGTTGAGATAAGTTAAAATTGTCTTTAATTTATTTTAGTGCTGTCAAACAATTAATCACGATTAAGCGCATCCAAAATAAACGTTTTTGTTTGCATGTGTGTGTTCTGTGTATATTTATTATGTATATATAAATAGACACACACTGGCATGCATGCATTTACATGTCTATATTTATATTCATATAATTTATATTATAAATTAAAATATTTAATATATAAACATAACATATTTTTCTGAAATATATACATGCATGTGTGTGTATTTATATATACATAATAAATATACACAGCACACATACATATATTATGTAAACAAAACATTTATTGTGGATGTGATTAATCGTTTGACAGCACTAATTTATTTGCTAATATGTATCTATTTATGAGTGCATTAACATGAAGCAAGAAATAGCAGGCCTACATTAGAAAAATGCATCACTTGTTTTCCTTTAGTGGAGCACATGCTACAAATTATTATAAATTAATTATATTTTCTTGCTCCTCTAATATATTTCCATGATTACAACTACTGTTACTGAAGTAAATCCATGGTAAATTTATGCTAGGGTAGTCAGTGTGGGTGCACTGGAAGAAGCAAAGGAACTGAGCTTTCTTAAAAATGAATGTAATGAATAAACACTCTCTATATATTTATAAATGGTGGCCCAGACGAGTTTTTTAAACTGCACAAATGTTATATGAGACTACACAACAAAGGCTATGCTCGTTATTAAACTGACTAATCACAGCGAATATTCAAATGGTGCAACCTTGTTTGCTTCCATCAAAAATACAGTCGATAAAAAGGCATAAGGAAATTAAAGTAGCCTCTTTTCACATATATGTGACCCTGGACCACAAAACCAGTCATAAGGGTCAATTTTTCGAAATTTAGATTTATACATCATCTGAAAGCTGAATAAATAAGCTTTCCATTGATGTATGGTTTGTTAGGATATGATAATATTTGGCCGAGATACAACTATTTGAAAATCTGGAATCTGAGGGTGCAAAAAAATCAAAATATTGAGAAAATCGCCTTTAAAGTTGTCCAAATGAAGGTCTTTGCAATGCATATTACTAATCAAAAATTAAGTTTTAATATATTTACAGTAGGACATTTACAGAATATCTTTATGGAACATGATCTTTACTTAAAATCCTAATGATTTTTGGCATAAAAGAAAAATCAATAATTTTGACCCATACAATGTATTTTTGGCTATTGTTACAAATATATCCCGGCGACTTAAGACTGGTTTTGTGGTCCAGGGTCACATATATCCAATCATTGTCAAAGGTGACCATTTAGGCCAAGTAGTGTTTAGTTTTATTTTAGAGCCTCATCGAAGCAAGTGGTAAGACAACAGGTAAACTTAAACTTTAAACAAAACATTGATGAAATACAAATTATTGAAAGTTTTCGAAACAGCAGGGGCATGTATAAATTTACCATGAAAAAGAAGTGAAGATTGAGGTTCATCTTCATGCAGGCGAGTAGATGATAGATGGAATATCTCTCCATTCGTGTGTATTATGATCTTAGTCTGTCTATGGTTGTCAGACTCTGTTCAGTGTTTTGTGTGTGCTTTGCTCCCCATGTGTTTCCATGCCCATATTTGGTCCTTCCCGTTCCTGTCCTTATTTGTTCCAGGTGTCCCCTTTTCAGTTCTATTGATCCCAGGTGTGTCTCGTCATCCCATCGTCATGTCATTTGTGTATATAAAGTGTTCCATGTTATCAGTTCGGGGTCCGGTATTGTGAATGTCTGTGAATGTCTGTTTATGTCTACCTCCTCTGCTACGTGTGTTTTCCTGGTTCCCTGGTTATAATTAAAATCTCGTTATTGATGTACTCCTGGTCTCCTCGTTCCTCGCTCCACACTCCAACACAGTAGCACCGTGACAGAATACCGGACCAAGGACAGTAAGCAGCGTCCCCTCTCCCCGTGTTTGTTTTCCTGTTTGTTTCTCCCCGCTAAAATGGAGGAACGAGCTTTGTTCATCGCCGTGACTCAGGCGAGCCACGACCCGATCACCTACGCGAGGGCATTCGTGCCACTTGCCCTCGCCAGCTCCCTCGATGGGGATACCCTGGTGACGCTGTTCCGGCTCGGGATCACATACCATCGCCCGCGGAACTCCCAGACACCACCAACCTCGACTGGAAGGAGGCGGTCATCCGATGTCTGGAGAGCCTCCGATCCCGATCCGGAACCCCTCTGCCGGCCGTTCCACAGTCAAGCCCGCCGGCCACTCCAAAGTCAAGCCTGCCGGCCCGCCGGCTGTTCCTCTGTCAAGCCCGCTGGGCGATCCG
>NW_015548296.1:1906865-1936376 GCF_001515605.1 Sinocyclocheilus anshuiensis | reverse complement strand
CACACACACACACACACACACACACACACACAGAAGCATCCCTTTTTATGCTTTTTAAGAAATATCACTAATTTATGTATGCATGGCTTGCAATATATATATTTCAGGATTATTAGGTCAATTAACTTGCGAGTTTAGCCCAGTGAGGGCTCCTGTCCCTGAGTTTAGCCCAGTGAGAGCTCCTGTCCACGAGTTTAGCCCAGTGAGGGCTCCTGTCCCTGAGTTTAGCCCAGTGACGGCTCCAGTCCCCGAGTTTAGCCCAGAGAGGGCTCCAGTCTCCGAGTTTAGCCCAGTGAGGGCTCCAGTCCCCGGGTTTAGCCCATGTAGTATGTAGTATGGGTCTGTCCGTAGTGGCCGGGCCGGGAGGCCGTCCGGCCATGGCGTCCTGAGTTCCCAGCTGTAGTGTATGCAGTGACAAAGCTGACTGGCTGATGACACCACAAAAATTCTAGCACATAAGTTAAATCATTTAACTTTTTTTTAATAATCACGTGTTTTTTTATTTTTAATTTGCCCCAGTCCCAAACCCATCACCAGCTACTATTTTACACTGGATAGCTATTATTCAATATTATTCCAATAATGTATGTATGTGTATGTATGTATATACACACACACACACACACACACACACACACACACACACACAATTGCATAAAAGTATTTTGGAATAAAGTTTTAATCAGAATATGGAACTTAACTGAATCAGCATGTAAGAATGGTCATTCATCCATGTTCCTCTTAATCTCTCCATTTCCTCTTGGCATTTGCCGCCTTGTTTTCCTGTGTTTCCTCCTCTGCCCACCTCCCTCTCTCCCTCCCTCTTCCTCTTCTTTTAAGCTTCTGCTTGGATCCATTACAGTGTTCCCTCCCATGAAAAATCTGAGCCTGTCAGCAGAACATCATAATCAAATTGTTTCAAAGGTCATTTAACATCGGAGCACAAAGCACCAACTAAGCCAAAGTCTTCAGAGGATCTGGCTCAAAAGCAATTTACGTGTCAAAGATGAATTGAGGAACGAAACATTTACAGAGAAAATGAACTATCTCAGGCCTGATTGTGACTGGGAGTGTCAGTCCATCTACAACGTCTGTCCTGCTCCATTCAGCCCCTCCATATGTTTCTAGATAGATATGGCATCATGTTTCATGAATACTAGTAGCTGTGAGGAGAGATATGTTTGGTATGGCGGGATACAGACAGCAGATGTGTATATCTTCATTTCTAAGAGCATATTTTGGCAGTTGACATTTGTTGTGTTGTTATAAGTTGTTTATGCTTAGAAAGCACAAAACTGTAAAATTGCTTGCACAACCCTTCTGAATTGATTATTTGGAACAAAGCATCACAGATGCCTTTGTGAAAAATTTGGGCTTTTTTAAATAATTAGTAAAATTGTTTGGTAGGTAATCCAAACCATCAACGGTTATTATGTTTCTGAAGTAAATCAAAATGAGATAATTCGAAACTAAATTAGCAGGCAGGCCCAATGAATCATCCTATTCCAATAAACGTAATGGACATGCTAAGCTTTGATTAATTGTTCAATTAACTTTTCCTTATGTTAGAACTTATTAGCTTTCTATGGATGAATATTCCTGCCACACACTTTATCTGATACAACATCCTAGTTTCTGAAATAAACCAAAACAAAAGCATGGATTCTCATTTGTAAATTAGTCATCCACTCAGACATTTAAAGGCATACCACAAGTCTTGCATATTCATGCAGTCTTGCTATATTTAGTAATTCTGCATCATTCTAAAGTCGGAAGGATGTTTTATTTTTTGCTCAAATCCAACAGTACAATTTCAAAGAAACAAATCTTTTTCCCATTTTTCTGCACATCTGATTTTAATAGGTTCGGGTAAACAAATGTCTGTGTTCTTGTTAATGCACATTCATCAGTTTTGCAAGATCAGTTAAACTACCGTGCCTTAGTTAGAACTTGACAGCACACATCAATTTTTTTTCAGTACACCTTATGGTTGCTGCTGTTTATAAAGGATTATAAGGTGGAAGTTTCTTTACTAATGAAGCCTTCTCACTGAAAAAGTCATATTGTGTTGACATCCATAATGCCTTGTTTGAAAAATGTAGCTTAGTGCATAGATTGTTTAGTTTTTACTTTTTAGATTTCTCTTTTTGAGTAATAAAGACAGCAGTAATACATCACAGCTTACTAAATATATTACAAGAAAATATTAGAGATAAAGTAGGTGCACAAGCAAGAAATCTAGCTTGTCTGGGCTCAGTTTTGTAACGCTAAAGAACGATCTTTCTCTCTGACCTCTCCATGTCCCCAACCAAATGCAATCAGCATGAAAGCCAAACGTGATCGTTCTTCTGCACCCCACTCGTTTTAATCTACTTCAGCTTGTTAGGGTCTCATAATATGAAAACATTGCAACAATGATGACTGATGTAAAATGTAAATCTGTAGGGGAGATTAAATAGAAGAGTTTTGCCCCTGGGCCAAGCTTAGATGAATCAGGGTGGCAGAGAGCTGTCTCAACTCTAATTGGCTCCAGTAGACGCTAACAGCCAATCGAACAGTGCTTCTTCCTCATTGATCCCTCACTTAAAGCCCGAATAGGGCAAGACACAGGAAGCAATAAAGAACATGCAACACAATGGGATTGGATTCGAGGGCACACAGAGAACAGAGGAGACCAAAGTCTCCTTTCAGGAGTGCAAGTGGATTTTGGCATCAGATGAAAACAAACACACCTGTTTTATTACACTAATCTGTTCAAATATCTGAGGGCTACCTGAGAGGGATCAGGTGTGTTTGCTCTGTTCTGGAGGAAATGTGCGATCCTACAAAAGCAGATGCTTTGTGGAGAACTGGTTTGCATTAGCCACATGATGTCTGAGTGAGGCCTTGATACATCTACTTCAGGACCCTGGATAGCACACTAGGTCGAGCTCAGTAACAATTCCTGCTTTATTTGTTGAGTTCATCTCTTCAGAACCATGGAGAGCACTCCAATCATCCCTAGGACTTCAGAGACTTGGACTGTGTCCTGTAACCTTGTTCAATAACACAACTCCATCTGACCATTTGAAGCTGTGAAAAATACCTGTACACATGCTTTGTCTACTCTATCTATCTATCTATCTATCTATCTATCTATCTATCTACCTACCTACCTACCTACCTACCTATCTATCTAGCTAGCTAGCGCTATCTTTCTGTATAGTCACTGTATGTTTTTTTTTTGCATTTAGAAAGTTGCATATTTAAGGTGTGTATATAATAACAATAATAATAATAATAATGATAATATGTTTTTTAATTTATATTTATTTATTTATTAGAAGTTTGCATATTCAATACATATTTAATAACAAAACAATTTAAATTGTTTTAAAAAATTAAATATGCATTGGATATGCAAACATATAATGCAATAATAATAATAATAATAATAATATGAGTACTGTATAACAACATTAGTATTATTAAATGTGTATGATATATGCAAACTTATAAAATAATAATAATAACAACAATAATAATAATAAAGTAATAATGAGTACTATTTAAAGCATTCTTAAATATCATTATTAAATATGCATTGGATATGCAAACTTATAATGCAATAATAATAATAATTAAATTCACTTAAATTCAAGTTTATTTGTATAGCGCTTTTCAGTTTGTGACGAGTATTGTATGCGCTTATCGCCAGCAGTGATAGCCACTCTACAGAGCCCTCGTTAGCTTCCTAGCCTAGCCTAGCCTAGTCTTGCCTTGCCTTGTCTGTTTTTCGGTTTCTGATCTTTGCCTGTTTCCTTGGATTTATCCCTTTAGTCTTGCCCTTTTGATTCTGTTCGCCGTTCGTTGACCTTCGCTAGCCCTAGTACTATTCTTGTGTCTTGCCCGCCATATACCTGTTTGCCGTTGCTCGACCCTGCCTGTGTTTCTGACCTCTCTGCTTTAATAAAGCTTGCACATGGATCCGCATGTCTCACGTCTCGTCAGCCACGTAACACAGCAGTGCTGTTTAGTTCAGAAGAATGTGTCCTGCTAATGTCTCAGGGTAGACAAAAGAGTATTGCAGCTTTTAATCGGCTCTAATTAAGTTTCTTGCTACAATACTGGATCCAAGGTAATCGTTCATCTGCATGGGATTTCACAAAATAATTCAGCATCACATCATGTAGCCACAGCAGTATATTTTGGGATATTATGCTAATTTTCTGGCAAGCCAAACATCGCTGATAGCATGCAAATAAAAACAGCATTTGGAAAACAATTTAAGGTGAATAATTTGAGATGTGAATGAGAAAAACGCTGAAGGTAAAAGCATAAAAGCTAGAGTGATGACTCTTATCCAGACCCCGAAGTTTACAGAGGTGCTCATGAATTTAAATTAATCAATGAAGACACCAACAAAAACGAAAATCGAAGAACAACAGAGAATAACACAAAGGCCAGATGAATAGAGCAACACCTTGGGCATTGCTTCGAGACACCATCACGTTAACTATGCGTGAGATGTCTCCCGATGAGCAGGCATACTATCCCTCTTTGTGCAGAGAGAATGTGTTGTGGATGGTCTTATAGATTGGGCTTTAATCAAGACTCCGAGAGGGAATGTTTTTAGTTTGTTTGCTTCTCTTTTTTCATCTCTCCAAATAAATATCACTGATTGTGGTAATTTAGTCCATTATCACAACTGAAAACTTAAAGCAGATTCAGAGGAAGACAAAGCTTTCAAGTTCCGTGTGAATAGCTCCAATTTGAAATCTAACATTGCCACAAGACCGTGAGAGGTATTTATGAGGCGAGAAAAGCATTTGGGGTAAAACAATGAAATGCGAGACATCATTTAAGAACCAGCTATGTAATCTCTTCCACCGCTATCACTGAAAGCAGTCTCTGATAAGTGATGTTCACATGGTAACTCCATCGTTTTTAGGATCAAAAACACAGGAGATGATGTTACACTTTGTGCCAATAGATCAGAGCACTTTTCTGAAATTGCCTTGATGTTAGGGGTGACACTAAGTTGACATGCAGAGCTTTTTCAAGTGGTCACCCTTCTTTTCCTGGCGCTTCACAAGGCTTGAGGATGAATTCTGGTGTCCCAGAGTCATCCGCCGTTATGTCTCTCCCCATTTCTTAAAGTTATCTTGGGGCCCAGGAGAGATATTTCTGGTTGATCCATAGCCATCGACTACATCTTTCTGCTGCCTCTTATGCATATTTGATGTGTTTTTTAGGGACTGACTAAATGGATCCCTCGAGTTTTATGGTGGATGTGGCTGTGAAACTTCTGCACCACACTTTTCTGTGGTTTTCCAGCCCCGTTGCTTTGCATCTGCTGCCAGTTTTGTTTAACATTGCCTCTTGTGTGCTTCATCTACTGAATTCTCCAATTGGATGTTAGGTCAACAGTGTTGACCACAGGCTTTTAAACTGGGGTCAAATGAGTCCCAAAAGGGAGGCTGCGTAAAATTTGAGAGACGAAAAAAAAAATGCAAAATGAATTTTTGAGCTGTCAAAGTTGAC
This sequence comes from Sinocyclocheilus anshuiensis, assembly GCF_001515605.1. Classification (NCBI taxonomy): domain Eukaryota; kingdom Metazoa; phylum Chordata; class Actinopteri; order Cypriniformes; family Cyprinidae; genus Sinocyclocheilus; species Sinocyclocheilus anshuiensis. The sequence continues at coordinate 1,930,853 of NW_015548296.1, read as the reverse complement.
TTTAAACAGCTTTGGACCAATATTTATTGTGAAAAGTTCTATACAAATGTGAATAAAAATACTTTTATTCAGGTTTCTAGATCTAACATAAATCTGATAGTTCTATAGAAAATGTTTTAATGATTTCCTTTGGCGTCAGTACTATGACAATATAAAGGCCAGTAATTCCATTTAGAATATCATATTACATGTTTTATATATATTTGGGGTGGGGTCAGATTTTTTTTTTTTTAAGAATTAGATACTTTTTTTTTATTCAGCAAGGACACATGATCAAAAGTGACATTTATAAAGGCATTTATAATGTTACAAAATATTTATATTTCAAATAAATGCTGCTCTTTTAAACTTTCTATTCATTAAAGAATTCTAATTAAATGTGACAGTTTATAGAAATATTTCTGAAGAATCATGTGACACTGAAGACTGGAGTATAATGGCGGCTGAAAAGTCAGCTTTGCATCACAGGAATAGATTACATTTTAAAATATATTAAAATAGCAAAGTTATTTAAAATTGTAATAATATTTCACAATATTGCAGTTTTTATTGCAGCAGATGGTTGGTTATGGACATCCACCAGCATCTTCCGGTCAAGGAAAATATTCAACTGTCCAGTTTCTAGCTTACAAGGGATTTTTTTTTTTTTTTTTTTGTCTCTCCTGGCTGCATTAATGCCATTGGTCTTGCCATGTTGGTTATGCTCAGCCAGAAGTTGGTTGTCATTTTCTTTGGTCTCAATAGCTGCTGCCAGCCTTTTTCAGGACCTGGTTGTGTACCTGCCTTGAGTGAGGCTAGTTTTGTAGCTTAATGTCAGGATGTGTTTGTGGGCTGCTGGAGTTGGATAGAGGGCACACCACACACCATTCACCAATCCTTTTTTCTGGCAGTGGAAGCACATCACATGTAGCTCTGATAATAAATGTGAGTCTATTTGCTTCCCTCTCCCAATTGTCCTGCCAGCAGATTTTTCTCCTCTATATACATTATATTATATTATATTATATTATATTATATTATATTATTAAATAGCCAGTCTTCAGTCCCATGATTGTTCAGAAGTCATTCTGATGTGCTGCTCAACAAACATTTTTTCTTATTATTATCACAGCTGAAGATGGTTACAGTTGTGCTGCTTTATATTTTTGTGGAAACGGTGATACATTTTCTCCTTAGAATGCTTTGATGAATGGAAAGTTAAAAAGAACAGAATTTAAAATGATAAATATTTACTGTCACTTTTGATCAATTTAATGTGCCCTGTAGCTGAATAAAGGCTTTAATTTCTTTCAAAATAAAATAACATAAAAAACACAATAAAATATTTGAACAATAGTGTATATTTTTAGTGTGTAGACAAGCATTTTTACATGCTTCATAAACAACTTAAGATACATGCAGTACATTTTTTTTCAATAGAATATTGAGTTCAAGGAATTAGTGTGTTGATCCTATTGTATTAAATTATAACATTTCACTTTTACACTTTAGATGCTGTCAATACCTCCATATTGTATATTTTGTAATATTATATTATATTATATTACATTACATTATATTATAATTGTTAGAATTGCATAATAATAATAATAATTTAATCTGAAAATATGGCACATTTTAAATAGCCATCAGTAAAAAAATGTTTTTTTTTAAAGATTGTTATGAAATCTACCAGCAGGGGCTAATGAGGTCATGCTAACCGGCCAAACCTTGACCCCGTGGTTGTTACTTTGTGCCATGTTGATCCAATTTCCGCAATTGAATACAACACTATGAAACAGTCAGAACATAATCAGTCTTTTCCATAAGCATGTGTTGATATCAAAATTGCAGTTTTCGTCTAAATGTATGTTTTTCTGGTTTTAATGGAAGCACACAGGGCCTCCGCCACCCCTAATGAGCCTTGTTAGTGGTTCTGTTTATTTATGTCTATTCACTGCAGCAGAATATCCATTCCAAGTTTTTTTTTTTACTGTTGCTGTTTACTTAGGTGTAGGTATCACTCACTGCGTATGTGAAAGCCCAATCAGGACAACAAAACAGGTTTGATTTAGACACCAGAGGAAAATATTGTCAAATTTAACAAACAGTACTAATGAATGAATCAGCGGTGCTGCTTTAATGACAGCCATCGGAAAGCACTGTGTTGGCACCACCGGCCTTTCTGCACCTGTTTTTCTCATCTATTAGGATTCAAACAAGTGAGCAAATGAGGGCAGAGAGAAATTTTTGATTTAGTGCATCCTGTGGGATGAGATGAACCTGACGGGAAGAAGACATGTGTGGTAGTACACAATAAATCATTCCGACACCAATTATTTATTTTTCCCTCAAGGCGCCAAAGGCATAACAGAGGCTCTCAAGTCCATGGACTACAGTGATTGTTAACTGTTCCTATAGCAAACCCTTTCACTCGGTTTTAAAAAATCAATAAGTACAAAGCTGCATTTAATAGCTTTGTGTGTAACTGTAACAAATAACATTAATTCAATCGCCGCAATCATGTGGCCAAACACTGTATTGCTAACCCTTGCTCTTTATCTTCAGACCATGTTATTTGAGATGAAATTAGAACGTTAGGCTACAGGTTTTAGTTTAGTGTGAAATACGTGGTGGGACAGGAAACTAGGAAGTGGTAAAAACAAATGTGCGTGCCAGTTAAACAAATGGCAGTTTTACAAACAATCAATAGCAGCTTGGCTTTACAAGTGTAGTAAAGAGAATGAGGCTTTTTTCCCCTGTGAGGCACAGTTGGGTTCTTTTCAATGAATGCCTTGTGAAGGTAACAATGCAAATCACGACTTGAGGCATAATTGTACTGCCTTCTATTTTTTTTATTTTTTGTAATCAGGTAAAATTGTAACTTCTTATTTTTCTTCTTCTTCTTCTTCTTCTTCTTCATGTGCTACATTTTTCCCAGGATACTTTGAGTGCAGAGAAAAGTTTGAAATAGAAATCTTTTGTAACATTATAAACGTCTTTACTGTCACATTAGATCAACGCATCCTTGCTGAGTAAAGATATTAACATTTTTTTAAAAGTATTCAAAAATCTTACTGACCCCAAAATATTTGAACGTTGCTAGTAGTGCATATTATTAACATACTGACAAGCATTTTATGTATAAACAACAGATACATAGAGTAAATTGTTTAGGTTAATAGAATATTGAATTCAAGGAATTCATTTGTTAATTATTGTATTGTACATTTTAGATGCTGTCAGTATGTCCATGCTATACATTTCTGATTCACAATACATTAACTCCATAAAACAGATTATCTGCAAGTTTTAAAGTGTTTCTGCCTCACTGTACCAATTTTTGGCTTTAAAAGGTTTTATGTTGTGCTTTCTGCTATAAATTGCAGATTTCTCTCTCTTTTCCCCATCCTTGGTTTCTAGTCCCAACAGTATTTTGTTTTCCATCTCTTCTTGCTGAAATCTATTAACCCAGTCATTTGATCCGGGAGCGCGGGCGTTGACCTGATGGACGGGTAGTTTTTGTGGTTGAGAGGTGAGAGTTCCCACAGGGCCGCGGTCTCTCTGAACCTGACTTTAACCTTCACAGACACAACCCTGCTACAACACTGGAGCGTCTTTTGTTAATTAGTATTTAGTAGAATGGTTTAGAATGGAGATTGCAGGTTAAATGTCTACATTATTTTCAATGTTAAAATGATTCATCTCACGCAGTCCATTGATATTTTAAAATAAAAAGTGTGCAGTATGTAAAAGCACACAATAACAAAGACTAAAGTGTGGTAATTACCTTTAAATATGGGGGGTCGTCAAGCTCTGGCTGCTAATATGTGTTTGACATCCTTTATGATGTCATTGGGGAACTGTTGGAGCTGTCACACAGTTAAATAACGGCATTTCAGAGTAAGAATTATGGAAGGAAAAGAGAGCTGTGAATATGGCAAAAGATTATATGAATTTAAGGAGCTTCAAACTGTTTTTCCCCCTTTCTTTCTTTCTTTCTTTCTTACACACACACATATATATATATATATATATATATATATATACACTTTTATATGGGCTAAAAGTTCATAAACTTCAGCAACTACAAATAAGTCTACTGAGGTTAAGTGTATTTGCAAATTAAATGTCAGAGTGAATCAGATCCATCTGTATCCCAAAATATACACAGAACACTGGGATCACAAAAACTGAAAACATCTTGGGATGTTATTTCTTGTAATTCTTGAAGGAAAAAGACACTGGAATGCTATTAAATGCTAAATAATCTTCACGTTTCAAAGTTTAACAGTGAAGAAAGTAGACTGTGATGTCTGTTCTTTCTTGTAATGAAGGAATATGAGCTAAATGAATGCAAGCTGTGTGGAAAGAGATGCTCAAATTATTCTAAATGTGAACGATTGGAAAAAGTATCAGTGATAAAACAGTTTACATTGTCCAAGAAATTACCAAGTGTAATTTTTAGTAAGAAAACACATTTCCATGGTTCCGCTGCATTCCCCATGGATTTGTACACTTTGATAATGTGTACTGAAGATGATGAACAATATTATGAATTGCTACTTGAATATGTGTGGAAGTTAATTGCCCTTCTGCCAGTGGACTGTTTCTGTATATTTTTTTTCCAACACTTTTTTGTTCATCTGCAAACCTTCTAGTTTGACAGTCATGTGATTCAAACGTTTGTTGTACACTCAAACTGAGCTGAATACAAAAGAAACAAAGAGCATAAGGAACGAAGAAAAAAGTGCCAGTCCAACTATACAACTATTCAGTTTTGGTTTTAAAAACACTAAGCACTTTATATAATGTATCAAATTAGTTCCATCTTTTCAGATGGAACTAATCTGAACTAGGGTGCTCTGTTTGACCTAGTTTCTGTCTCCGACTGATTATGTCATTTGGTTCAGGTGTGTCTGGTTAATTATCCTCATTTGGTCCACTATATTAGTTGTGTTCTGTTCTCTGTTTATCGTTGGGTCTACTACGTCCCTACGTGTGTTTCCTGCCTGTGTTGTCCTGGATTTACCCTTGTGTGGATTTATTAAAGACTGTTTGTGTTAATCCTCATCTTCTTCGTGTGTTTATCTCACTGTAGAGTGACAACATTAGAATGGGCAGAACCAGAAAAATATGCTATTATTCTCAGACAAAACGAAGCCAACCGTAAGGAACATTAAGAGAAATTTAGCTCTGTTTCCAGGAATCAATCCAAGTGTTTCATGGTTATTTTTAATTAAAATACAAAATACAGTAAAAACAGTTATATTGTGAAATATTATTACAGTTTAAAAAATAACTGCGTTCTATTTGAATAGATTTTATAATTGTATTTATTCCTGTGAGTGCAAAGATGAATTTTCAGCAGCCATTGTTCCGGTCTTCAATGTCGCGTGATCCTTTAGAAACCATTATAATATGCTGATTTGGTGCTCATTGGTGATCATTGTTAAAAACAGTTATACTATTTTATATTTTGTTGAAACTATCCTATGTTTTTTTTTTTTTTTTAGGATACTTTGCTAAATAGAAAGTACAAAAGAACAGCATTTATTTGAAATACAAGTCTGGTAATATTATAAATGCCTTTACTGTCACTTTTGATCAAGTAAATGTTTTTTACAGTATTTACAGTATTTAAAATAAAATTTACTCAGCAATCTGAAAGCTAATACGTCTACCTCTTAGTGTTCTAAGTGTTGGCTGTAAAATCCCAGCCATGAATTCAGAGGCCCTGGTTGCTTACAAAACATTTGGAACAATTACACTTGGAAGTAAAAGCAATATCCTGATAGTACCGTGCAGGATGGATTGGAAATCCACACAAATGCGGCTTAAGGCTGCCAGCTTCTCTCAGTATACCTTCCCTGAGGTTTAGCTGTGCTTGTGTCTAATCAATAAGGTTCATTGAATCTCTACATGCTCCGATATGTGTTTCAACTGACAGTTTCATTCTCTGCTACTCTATTCCTATTCATTCTGCTGTAGCTGCCCTTTTTTAAATGATTATTTTACACTCAATCAAATAATGCAGTGCGTGCATGTGCGTTCAAATTAAATCTCTTGAATGGCTGACATTTCAGAAATACTGTATATGCGATGCGCTCACTGAGTGCGGGCCATTGTACTAGTTAAAATAATGAGAAATAGTTTCTTTCTGATATCCATTAGATGGCCACAGAAAGAGCTCTTGAGAGTGCTTGCTTTATGGCTCAGCATGAATGTATAAAGAGCATTTTAAGTCTCAGCCTTGGCCTTGACTAGCTCATCTATCTTCCTTCGCCCAACGCAGATGCACACAAACAAATGCATACTCTCAAAACAGCATTTTTTATCTTCCGACAAAATAAGTTCACTGAATAAACAGTAGGTCATCCCCTCACCACTCCCCCTTTAAATGCACACACAAACTTTCTTTTTCCGGTACTTTCCGCTGCAATAAATCACAGAAGGTCCCCGTTTCTAATAGCACAAACTAAAACTCATCCATTTAAATAAACCGAGAAGACTGTACAGATTACGACTTTATGTCCCCAGTATGGCCACAGTCCAAAGGTCAGGCCGAAGCAGATGATCAATCGCCTCCTCATTGGAGAGTAATTCAGAGTCAGTTAGAATGATTCATTTGGTGAGGGTGGGTGAATCAATGCTGGTCTTAATGAGATTCTCCCATACGCTTCTTATCTGCAGCCAACACTGACATCCCAGAAACATTCATCCTCAGGTAGGACCTGTGCAGCCTGAGGCGGGGAGCTCGGCTCATTATGTATTTCCCTCCTTCTTCAACCAAGATGGCCTTTCCTTCTGAATACTTAATGCTGAGAGTCATAACCCTAAGCACTCTGAAGGTTTAACAGGCTTGTGGTGCTCAGTCGGTGTTGCTTTCATCTTTTATGACTTGCTCTAGGATGTCTGGCGATGCTTTTTTCAACACTTGGGCTTGTAGTGACATGGAAGCTGATGTTATAGTGGTTTTCACTGGATTTCATAATTTGGTCTTCAGAACATCCTTCTGTTGAGTTGTTCTCAAGGTATGCAAGCAAAAAAAAAAAAGATTTTTATGAGCAGATCCTTTTTTGTAAATCAAAAAAAATACAGCGCAGTGTAGCTCGATTGCTGATACAAATGACTTATCAGATTATGCTCACCAAGGACTTTTATTATCAAAAATACAGTAAAAACAGTAATATTGTAAAATGTTATAACAATTTAAAATAAAACATTTTCAATTTTAATAAAATGTTAAATGTAATTTACTCCTGTGATGGCAAAGCTGAATTTTATTGTGCAGTGATTTATTTTCATGCTGAATTATAGCATGGCCAGTGTAGCTCGATTGCTGATACAAACAACTCTTATGAGCTGATTCTTTATAGTGAATCAAAAACATACAGCCTGACCAGTGTAGCTTATAAGCTGATTCTTTTTAGTGAATCAGTAGCATATAACATGACCAGTGTACAGTAGCTTGATTGCTGATATAACTCTTATGAGCCAATTCTGTTTCCTGAATTAAAAACATAATGCAACCAGTGTGCAGCCAGTCAATTTCTGACACAACTGACTCTCATGATCTGATTCTTTTTAGTGAATCAAAAGCATATAGCATGACCGGTGTTGCTTGATTGCTGAAACAAATGACTCTTATGAGCCAAATCTTTTTAGTGAATCAAAAACACACAGCGCGATCAGTGTAGCTTGATTGCTGATGTAAATGACTCTCAATTGCCCGATTCTAGTTCTTTTAATGAGTATTTCAAAAAAAAGTTTGAATCACTCTGGCAGAGCGCCCTGTATAATTTATAGCATTAAGCAAAGAGGGAATTGCTTTTACATATATGCATAATGAACGTGCCTATGAACATGAACCGAAATACTAAATATGCAAATGAATTGGAATCGAATCAAATGAAGCGCATGTCATTTTTAATCGCGAAATCTACATAAAGCTCTGTTGTTGATCATATTCATATTTATTTTTGTCATTTCAGGTGAAAAACGTGCTGAAAAGAGAAACAAAAGGAGGGAGTGAAGTAGAGAGAGAGAGGTATGGAGGGACTGTGCCAGGAAGCATTAGTTACACTCATTACACTGCGACTCAGTAGCTGGCACGAGGGCCGTAGCAGCAGACGACTTCATACCGGGGTGGCTCATTAACATCATTGGGAAGGAGCTGTGATGGTGAAAGAAAGAACAGGAGAGCACCATAGAGGGAAGAATTATTGCTTTGTTGGGTTTATGAGCTTTGTTGGGTTACATTTCCCACCTCAAATGCAGTCAAAGGTATATGAGCTTCAGATGATCGTCTTTGGTCTTCCAGGAAAACAGGAAACAGGTTGACTGGCGCTGTGCTGTACAGATAAAATCCCACATAGCACTCTTCACCAAAGACAATATGATTAAAGGAAGGAGCAAAATAAAAGGCAGAGAATCTCTTGTGTCAAGGCTTTCTTCACATGAAAAAGGTCTATCAGTTTCCCATAATCCCCCATTTCCCCTATTAACCTGTGGACAGCCACTTTGAGAAGATCCTATCTCTTCACACAAGCACTACTTTTAATTTCCCCTTGAAGAGGCTGGCTAATAAAATCACAAACAGCTTGGCGCGGTGGGCCGGGTGGAATGAGTTCGGGAGATGGAGAAAAACTTGAAGCCTAATTGGCAGCGCCAGTGTATCCAGTGTAATTGCGCTTTATCTCCAGAGTCACCTTCCAGGGTCATTAAGACCAGAGTAGATTAATTGAGCATAGCTCACGAGTTCTGGAGGAAAAGCTCCTGAGAGCGCAGAGTTCCTCCATTACTCAAGTGACAAAGCTTCCCTCGCATAAACACACACGCACACACACATACGCTCGCGATCTATTCTGGGAAGAGTTTTAGGGAACATGTGCGAGTCCTTGAGCTCTGACAGGTGTTGAAATTCAAATGCAAGTGTTTGACATGTTTCTAGATCGGCCCCCCTGTAATTGCAGAGTTATGCCATCATTAAAATGCTCATGGCCCCATTTGTCTGTTGCTGGGTTCGTTTGAGGCGACGGCAAGGCGTAGCGATCATGATTCAAAGCAATTAGGAATCTAAATGACCCCACTGCATCCAGCTGAAAGTGAGATTATGTTAGATCATATTCATTGCAGTTTGACGCATTGTTCGGTTAATTCGTTGGGTTTATCGCATGCTCACAAGTACCTGGCGATGTACTGGTTTCAAGGACCTTGTGAAGCCCACTCTTTTTCTTCAGACCTAGTGCGATCTTGCACCATTTTTCAAGAACAAAGGCTTGCAGTTCTTTGAGGGAGGATATACTGTAGGTGGAAAAGTATTTTCTGCATTCCATTTCATATCCTCTAGAAAAAAAAGCTTAGTTGCTGTGTAAATTTGGTGACTAAGGGGGTGTATGATGCTACTGTTATGTTTTTTTCCACAATCGCTGTCTGTTTACCTTTGTTGTTTGGACTGAAAATCATCACACAGGTTTTGTACGGTATAGGGATGATTCAGTTGTAATTTTGAGGTAACTGACCTTTTAACATCATTTTGCACCTTTGAAGAAGACATCTGACTCCAGTGGCCAGTTGCATAAACATAGCCACTATGTTAAGATTGTCTTAAGAACTAGTTTGACCAAGTAGCAGTTAGCCCAGAGGTAATCAGTCTTAACTTTTCAGATTCTTATTGGATAACTTTTTGTAACAGATTTTAAAAAGTTACAGCCAGTTAGATGACTAACTTTTTATGCAACCAGGCACAAATCACTTCTTTCTTGGTTATATTTATCGTGCCAACATACAATAATCTGTACAAAGGTTTTTCCCAGTTTACTGAACAAATTGTTTCTTTGATTGTATGAGTGAAGTGTGCACAAGAACTTCTAAAATAGCCTCTAATTCTCTGGTTGTTATATCGCCATATAGCGCTAGACTTAATGAACAGACATAATAGCTCTTAAAAGATATTTTTCCATAGTAGTATTAGTGGGCGATGTTGTGATTTTGGTCATCATTTGCCTTGTAATGGTTGTAGACCCATCCAGAAACAATGAGTTTTTCCATTGTTAATCGGCCCTAGTTTCCTGCTCTTTACAAGCAATTTTTGAAATTCTGAAGCAGTTTTAGCTTCTAGTTTGTGACATTTATAGTGTGCTTTTCTGTAAGGTCTGTCCATATAGCAATATGCTGCTAATCATAGCTTTTGAGACTGCTTTCCTTAGTTTCACATTTTTAGCTTACTTTCAGAAGATTAGTTGCAGTTCATTCATATATTATGTATTTATTTATTTATTATTTTCGTTACTTTTTTATATCATTTGAGAAGAGATTTTGGCATGTTAATTATGATTTGTGCAATCACAATTTTTAATTGTTACTCTGTGAAATGTCACAGGAATACTAGGTCCAAAATTAACTTATTGTTTTTGTTGTGAGTTGAGAAATTACCAGCCATTAAGGTTTTTATTTAACTGTGCCTTGCATTATCTTTCTACAAAATATTTTGTTCCCTATTAAAGTAGCTGTTTTTCTTGCATATTTGTGATAAACGGCGCAGGTCGTAGTGTCACTAACAGAATTAAATATGACTTGAGCCTGTCAACAACAGTCTGTAAATCTGCACCTGTCAGAAACATGAAGATTGTGATTATATTTCTAGTTTTCCCTTTGGTTGCTTTATGTGAGGAAACATGTATTAGAGTAGTTCTAGAGTAGAAAACAAACTGATAAACTTCCAGTGATGCAACTTCCACTGAGCTAAAGTTGTTAGGAGACATGCAGGTTTCAACATTTAATAGGCAGTTTGTACGTCTTTGATTTGAATCGCTCACATCACTAACGCCAGCAAAGTTCAGATCAGACTATCGTTTGATATTCTGCTTTAAGGAATAGTCACCCAAAAATAAAAAGTCTGTCATCATTTTTCACCCTCATGTCATTATGTTTCACTGAAAATCTTGACATCCAACATAACTTTTTTTTGTTGCATAAAAGAAGAATTCTTTTTTCAGTGAACTGTATTCATTTGCAAATCGGACTGATGACTCGAGTTCATCTCACTGACTCAATCTAGAGCGAAATATTATTAGTTGTTTTTTTCTGGTTTTTGAAGCTTGAAATCTCCAGTTCCAAATAATTGTAATTGGATGAAAGTAAACATTCTTCTTTTGTGTTTCACAGAAGCCAGAAAGTCATACTGTTTTGGAACACCATGATGGCCAATAAGGATAGAATATACATTTTTGGATGAACTATCCTTAATATTGCTGTTCCTGGGCATCTGGTCAATTCTTTTTCTGGCATTTGGCTCTTGGCAGGTGTTAATTTTGGACCCTGCAGGGAAAGCAATAGATCAAAAGTGTTTCTGTACTTGGGATTTTCTGTGCTATAGATTAATGAGAAAAATGTCCATCCCTATTTTGTTCTCTCTCCACTGATTTCTGCTCATGGATGGAAACCCACCATTCACCATTTGAGTTTGAGATTGATACTGATGGTTCTGACCTTTAATTTGAGTGTTGTTCCACACACATCATGCCGCGGAGCAGAACGTATGAGGTGTGACGACGACTGGCAAGAGTCAATTGTATGTGCAAGTATGTGAAATCTTGGGTGTCTTGCATTTGGGTGGTTTTTCCTGTCTGTCGCCGCTCCGCTTTCATTTCCCTGCTCTTTACGTCGCCATGTTTCCCTCCCACTGAGAAATGTAGGAAAAAGGTAAAACATGAAACGTGTTTCGTAGGTGATAAAGCAGTAAAGAACGCAGAGCTACTTGACCGCATTCAAAAGTGAGAGCGGCATGTCGACTTGCCAAATGTCAGCACGATAAATCCAACCTTTACAACCAGCCTCTGCTGCGTGCTAGCTCATGTCTTCGAATTAATGATCACATCTATCAAATTGTTTTGGAATAATGAATGTCTCTGGACTGCCACATAGCCTCATGCGAGAGTCTATAAATTCACTCTTTAAAAACAAGTTATAGTTTATTTACGACACCGTGGTGGGAAAAATGGCACACTTTATTGGTCGAGAATTTAACTCTTTCTTCTCCTGTGACGTATGTTTTATCAAGTGCGGGCTGAAAAGATCCAAATGCAATACAGATCGTCTAAACATCAAAGGTGAGGATGGTATATCTCTTAATAATGTAAGCCCACATCACAGCACAGTTCCCAAGAGAAGCACCTTTATCTTTTAGCCAAGCTGAGTTAAGTGTTTCTTTTAATGCTTAGCTGTCCTTAAAGGGCCCTTTCCATGTGAGTCGGCTCTAGTCCACAGGGAGAGGGCCTGTTCTAGTTGAACATGACACCTCAGTACTGTTGAAAATGCTTAGAAAGGAGAAACTGCTGGTTATCGGATCACACAAAGAATGCACAATGCAGGAGGATGTACTTTTGCATATGCAAAGAAGCTGGTTTGGACAGTTTCTCCCACGCTTCTTTTCGTATTTTTTTCGCAGATCTTGCATTCTGCCTCATTCACTTAATGATTGAGTATAGAAATATAAATTGAACTAGTATATTTAAAATTTGTACCTGAATGGCAAAATGGAAATAATCTGTTAAACTGATTATTTAATTTATTTAATGATTATTGCTAGAAATCTATTATTCTAGTGGATATTCTAATCTATGCAGTGTTATTTTAGTACAATTTATAGTATTTATTAGTGTTTTGAAATAGCTTTTATCAGTTTGTATATTCATTTTAGTAATTTTGTTGTGCTTTTGTCATTTTTGTTCCTTTCTATTCAGCTTTAATTTTATTTTAGTTTAAGTAATACTTAAATTTTATTTTATAAGTTTAACCTTTCATTTAATATTTATATTTTATTTTATTTATCCTTGGTTTAAAAAAAATGGTACAGTTTTAGTTGTAGTTTTAGTTAGCAATAACCACACTGGATCTATAAATGCTAAAATTAGCTAAATTAAACAAATCAGGGTTTTAAACTGTAAATAAACTCCATAGAAAATGGGTAGGAAAAATGTCTCATATAAATTTTTTTCTTTTACTTTATGGAAAGTGCCTTTAACATTTAAAATACTTAGTTTGTGTGGTGCAGCTGATGTTTATTTTTTTTTTCTTTTAAGCACAGTTTTGCATGTACCAGCGCAAAATGAAATAAAGCAAACACATGGATCAGACAGACAGACAATGAATGGCCACAATGCTTAAGCGCTGCAAAAAAGCACGTTTTAGATTTTAGTGCACCCAAATGAAATGCTGCACATTCTGACACTTTTCACAATTAGTTCTTCATGACAGCAATAATTGTAGTCTCAGTTATTTTTTAAATGAATTGTTAAGCCCTATGTGACAGCAAGCTTTGATGCTTTGCTTCTTGTTCTTTTTCAAAATGAACAATTACTAGAAAAAAAGAAACCATTAACTGCCCCAAAATTATTGCTTTGCTGAAAACAATGCACTCAGATGGTAATGCAGCTTCTTAAACTCAAAGTTTATACATTTTGTAATCCTTATCCTTCAGGGGTATTTTAAGGTAACCAGGAAGAAACTTTCTTCCATTTGGTGTATCACACTAAATTTCCACATTGTGCTATATGGGAAATTATATGATAACAACACTTCAATTCTCATCTCAAATTTCTGCTAAAGAAAAATAAATCTCTTCCCTGCCCACAGCTGCCATCACTAGGGCCTATTAGGAAAGAACAGGAAATGTCTGTATAAACTATAGTTTGACATCCTTGAAAAACTTGAAATGAAATCTGCCTTGTTTACTGTGTCAGCACTGCAGCCAACTTCTGATAAATTTCCATCTCAGACTTTCAGCTGTAGTCCGTTTTTAGGTAATTCAAACAAGGCTATTTTCATTACAAGAGCTAATCTTGCTAAAATTAGTACCAATGTTGTTTAGCCTTTTGTTAGTAGGTTTTGATTCTTTTTCTGCCCACAATACATATAATTTGCCCAAACTTCAAGAGATGGTAGCAATCACACCTCTGTGTGCAAGCACATAGCAAAATGATGGTAATTTAAACTTTTTTTTTTTTTTTTTGGCTTTAATTTTAAGTCAAGTATATTTCTTTAAAGTCTTATAATTTCTGCGCAGGTAACATCACCAAGCAGAATTGCAACAACAATGACTATTTTCAAACCAAAGAGGTCTATAATACCTAGAGAAATTCAAAAATAGCTTTGTTTTGATGTTTTTGTCCATGCAATGAAAGTCAAAGTCACTCTCCCTTTGATTATAGTTGTCTCTGCCTGTTAAATTGATATATGCAAAAATGTTTTAACATCAAACCAATTATACACTTCACTTTTGAAGAGACACCAGTTCAAGGCAGTGAACCTGTTGCTAGGAGCTGATGAGATTATTCTTTGTCTCCATTGATCATGCAACGTTATGTCTGCTTAACATCATATATATTAAAACCATCTCTCCACAGCCACTTTGAATAAATATAGACTCAGCATTAGCACCGTAGAGCTCCAAACATTTGAACTGAGTCTGACAGCAATGCATGAGCCGTATTCAATACTGATTGTGTCAGCTCATGAACTGTACCATGCTTCATTTTCCTGCTATTATTTTATTGCTCACAAGCCTATAAAAGTGAAGAATTAGATGGACGTCATATTCAATAAATGATAAAGGAATGCCACATTGCCCACTCATTGACATTAAAATCCTGCTCATTAATGTCACCTCGCCTTCTTGCTCTTGTAAATTTGGCGCATGTTCAGAGGATCTGCAAAAATCGGTAGATTCTGGGAGGGGGGGATTCTGGTTTGTTTGAATATCTCACTTGGTATCTCCCACCTACAGAGGTGAACTGCAGAACGGGAGGGGAGGAATAATCCACAAAGCTTGAAAACATTCACGAAAGATCTCTTAACTTCCCAAAGGTTACACTGTTCAGAAAAACTGTGTGTAAAAAGAACTTTACAATTTTCATAATGCCTCCTCGTTTCTGAATCTCTAATGGAGGTCATGTAGCCCTGGAACAAATTGAGATGAAGAGTGTGAGCTCTCCAGCTATTCTCTGTTGTTGATTTTTTTTTTCTTTCCTCTCTCTCTCTTTCTCTGCAATTTGGTTACAGAGCTCTTCATGTTGTTTCATTAGGGTTGAAAAACTGTAGCTGTACCCTGAGTTCTGTCACAACCCTCCATTATTATATGGCTGGACCCATCTGTGACCCATTATGGAGATTGTGCAGTTTTTTTCTATACATAATGTGCCATATGTCTCAATAGCATAATCTTCATCCAGTTCATTTGTGTATGTTTTGAAGCTATATGAATTATTCTGCTGAGTGTCATGGACCAATAATAAGGATTTTTTTTTTCTGCATGACTACTATATTCTAGATTTTTATTTTTTAGCTTTTTTCCCCACAACATTTTCAATGCATATTATTATTATTATTATTATTAGAAAGGATGCGTTAAATTTACATTTACATTTTTTACAATAAATAAATAAATATTCTTTTGAATTTTCCATTCATCAAATTATGGTTTACACAAAAATGTTAAGTGCAGCTGTTTTCAACAGTGATAATAATATACTATAAATGCATCGATAAGAAATGTTTCTTAAGCACCGTATTAGGATATGAGAATGATTTCTGAAGGATCATATCACACTGAAGACTGGAGTAATGATGCTGAAAATACAGTTTTGCTGCCACAAAAATTATTTATATTTTCAAATACATTAAAATAAAAATGTAATATTTCACAACTTTGCTGCTTTTATTGTATTTTTGATAAAATAAATGAAGCCTTCTTTTAAAAACAAAATAAAAACCCTAAACTTCTGAATGGTGTGTATGCATCATTTCAGATTTCTTTGACAATTTACAACAAATAATATATTATCTTTTTAATTATGCAATATTAACTGACAGTTATGTAACTATAATGTAAATGTAGATAGCTACACATTCATAAACGCAATGCTGGGAAATAATGGCTTATAGTGATTTGTTAATAATTTTAGATCCATTCTCATAATTTTAGACTCAATTTTGACAAAACCTTGTTTATGTTAGCCAGCTAAATAACTTTGCCTTGGTGTTAAATCGGCGGAATTTGTTACAGCAATATTTAATACATCACTAAAAGCCAAATGTTCGCAAAGCATAAAAATAATTAGAGAAAAGAGATGAAGAAAAATGAATGGAAAGCCAGGAGATGGGTGACATACTGAAAGGGAAGGGTTGTGTTCCGGCAGAGGGAAGTTTGATCATTTCATTTTCTTGGAAGGGCGCACACTACGTTACATCATTGTTTCAATAAACCGAGATCAGCCTTGACAAAGATAAAAACCGTTCGAGATACACTGTGATTAATTTTTATGGTACGATGATGAAAACTGTCCATCAAAACCACATTCATTTTCTCCTATTTGAACAGTTTCCTTTGTTGCTAGAACAGCCAAACTCCGAATGAGCAAGTGTGTGGGAGCGATGTCAGAAGCGGGGCCCAGCTGGTGTCATATCCTTCATGAACTATAAAAGGTAATTTGCTCTGTCAGCCATCTCCAAGCTGCACATTTCCTCAACATTAACTGCACGATTAAAAACCCATTCTCCCTCTAATTCTGCAGTTAAGCACCTTCTTTTACTTTGTCTTTCCTTCTGCCTAAAAATCTACTAATCTGTCTGCTGACGTATATGTCCACTTTGGATACTTATTCTGATGGCTACTTGGAATGTTTTAATTAAAGGGACGATTGCAGTGGGATAAGAAATGCTGATTGGAATCATTTACAGTTCAGAAGAAGAAAGAATAAAGGTGCCGTGCAGGATAATGCAGTTGTCTGCTTTAGCCTATGTAAATTATTGCTTGTATTACTTGTTAATTGTGTCAGCTAACTGATCAGTGCTGTTTCCACATCACTGTTAATTGTGTTAGAACTTGCACATACAAAGAAAAGCATGCTCAAAAAACACTCATGATGTGTCATAATGAGACTATTGTTCCACAATATGTACTTTAAAGTACAGTAACAGTGTTTACAGAAGAAATTTCCTTAAAACAAAGGAAAACCTTTCCTTCACTCAGAAATTGACATTGTAATTATTTACTTTTGCAAACTCACAGGCTTATTCATTCATTCATTTATTTAAATCCTACTACTACTAAATAATAATAATTATAATCATAATTCATTATGGAATACAATAACTGTCATGCAGCACTTTCTATAAAATAAAAAATCACAGTGATCATTGTCTGTCAACATTACATTACAAAGTGTAGGATGTTAACGTTGTTAACATTTTTGTTTTGTTTTTTAAGTAATAAAAAACTTGACTAAACTTACAATTTTAAGGCAGCACAAACACTTTTCCTTTGCATTTTTGAAAAGTTTGTGTACAGACAACAACGTTGTCAAAAATATCCCTGTTCACACTGATCCATGAAAAAGACTAAGACTAAAACGCTGCATTACACATGCCAGGCCAGTAGTTGGCGATGTCATTTTGTAAAGACACATTATACTTTCCTATAGACTGAACGTGTATAATACTTTGTCAAAACTGGCAAATTAAATATAGTGTAGCATGTTTGTTATCATACACCCGGCGCAATAGAGACAGAGTGACACGCATCATAATGAGACCACAAACCACGCCCACCGGGGGTGAAAACAATCCAACCCTCTCCATTGACTTTGTATCGCAGGAAGCTGAATCCTTGTCATTTCTGATTTATAACAAAAAAAAAAAACAGAACAATGCCTAAAAGCTGCTATGTGACAAGGTGTACAGTAAACAAGCTATAAAACCCAGAACTACGTTTCTATAAGCTGTCGACCCAAAAAACAAGCGTTTAAGAACACAAAAGTATAGAGCGTAATGTGTCATATTACTCTGAGAACTGCGCCCACTGGATGGAAATGTAACTGGCAACAGGAAAAATTAATTGCTTTTAACCATGTCAAAGGATTATTTCACCACCCTATGTGAACCTGAGAGGAGGAGATATATTGAGAAACTACATTTTATTGGTCTGTGTCAGTACCCCTTTTCCTTACCTTCCTTTTGTTCGAGAAATGATCCAACTGAATGGCCCAACGTGAAATACCCTGACATCTACAACTATTTGTGTCCTTAAACGCTCGTTTTTTGGGGTCGACAGCTTATAAAAATGTAGTTCTGGGTTTTTTAGCTTGCTTGCTGTACACCTTGGCACACAGCAGCTTTTAGGCATTGTTCTGTTTTCTGTTATAAGTCAGAAATGACAAGGAGGCAGCTTCCCACAATACATGGAGAGCATTGTACTGTCTTTGCTCTTGCAAATTCCGCCATGTAATTAGCGAATCCACCATGGTGCAAGTGCAACTGACTTTTAAAGGGAATGGGAGATGTTACGCCCAAAACACACCCATGACTCATTAAGAGAATAGTTACAACCCTTTTGGGCCATTGTCCCATACGAATGCGCCACATGAAATTCAGATGTGGGGGTGCAAATTCTAAATCACACGAGGTCCCCAGATAGTACTAATCTCGTGCGAATAGGGCTTTAGATGTTTTTGGTCCTTTTTGAACAGTTGGAAAAGAGCTGTGTGACAGATTCCTCCTTTAGTGAGCGATGGAGAAAAATAACCACACACAGGTTTGGAATGACATGAGGGTGAGTAAATAATGACCGAATTTTCATTTTTGGCTGAACTATCTCTTTAATCTGCATCAAGCGGAGAGATAAGAGAGCAGTCCTGGACTTTAATTGCCTGATGTCTGAGTCAGTCTGAATATGAGGAGTCAAATTCCCTTCCTTTTGGGGAAAGAGCTGTTTGTGTTACGGACAGTCATTAAGGTCAGTCATTAAGGACCTGACGGGAGAATTAAATATTCATAGAAATTGCTCTGCACCCTTATGCGCTTCCCTCTAGAAGACATTTCCAGAAACAAGCTAGCGCCCCGTTTAACAGAGCTGTTTTATAATGCATGTGTTTGGTGCAATTGTAAAGAACAAGGTGAACGGCACGAGCGAAATTTGCACTTTGAAATATGAGCTCCTCGCCAATGAAGGCAAAGCTGGCCGGCAATCACTTGTTGCTGCAAGGTCTTGTGAAGATCAGCCTATCATGTCCCGACTTCTCTTGCGTCTGATGTATTGTTTATGATGAGCCTGACAGGATGCTCTGTGTTTTTTCTCTCGCGCTCCCTCATTCATTTATGATGCCGGAGCTGGACTAGGTGAAGGGTTTGATATCATCAAAGGGCCTCATGACCATGACGGTGACCTTGAGTACGATCTGTATCGTATTTCTTTCCTCTCCCTCTACGATTCTCTTTCAAGCTTTTCCTCGTTCTCATTCGTCCCTTTCTTTTTTTTCATTTATTTATATAACGCTACACGAAACAACAGAGGGGAAAGGCAGAAAAGAGAGAACGCGAAATGTTTTTCTCTTGACAAAAGCTCCTGAAATACATCTGGATCCAACTGTTCAGGAGTTACGCTGTGAACTGAACATCACCTCTTCATTCTTTCAATATCCAGATGGTTTAATGTGTACTGTGTAGTAGAGATTTGAAGCAGTATTGATTCTGCGCTGACTCTAGAGCTGCTATCTTGGTCAGACTCTGGTCTTTTCGACAGGAACGAATCATGGTGGTTATTTGGAAATGGCCGCTGTAAGTGTAGCCTGGTGTTGGGGGTGGGGTTGTGCTGGGTAAAAGCCTCAGGAACTGGCGGTTATCAGGTAAAAGCAACATGGTGACAAGCAGGCTGATGGTTTACCTCTGAGAATGAAAAAGTGATAACAGTAAGTGGTTGAGTTAAATATTAGACTGTACTAGGTGAAATGGAGGGCATGAGGGTAGATGGGCACACAGGAATGAAATTATGATCAAAAAAGGGTCTATTTTTAGGTGTTTTTTTATAGTCTAATTACTTTTTGTTCCTTCATGCTTTCTTTTTCTTTTTTTTAAACATGTTGTCATTAATCTTTGAGAAATCATTTGAAAAAAGTAGCTATATTTGTGAGATTTTTTTTGGTCAAGTTTTTATTGCTGTTTTGGAATATACACAGAGAAAAATGGTGGTGAAACAATTTTCACTCAGAAATTACTAGTAGATTTCACAAATAATTACAAAGAAATGGCAAGTAACAGTAAATTAAACTGAAAAGTAATCTTAAAATTAACATTTCAGAATTTCAAGGACTGAGTCTGACCACAAAAGTGATGGGGATTTATTCCTGGGACAATATGCTATTTATGTGAATGTAAACATTTGTGTCATTTTGACAATTTTAGGCCTCTCTTCAACACTTTGCTGTTTATTTTTCCTTTTCTGTGATCCACTAATACATCTTTTGCTCATATTATAGATCACAGGCAGTGGGCAATCGAATGGGCAAGCAAGTCTATTCATGAAAGAATCCTGAAGAAAAAAAATGTATCACAATAAAATTGTGTCCTCAAACATATGGAGTGACTTCTGAATGATCATGTGACGTTGAAGACTGGAATAATGGCTGCTAAAAATTCAGCTTTGCCATCACTGGAATTAATGACATTTTAAAAATATATTATAATAGAGAAAAAGCTATTTTAAATTATAACAATATTTTACAAAATACTATTTTTACTGTATTTCTGATCAAATAAATGCAGCCTAGGTGAACACAAAAGACCTCTTTAAAAAAACAAAAACAACAACAACAAAAAACTTACCCACCCCAAAACTTTTAAACTCTGTGTGTGTGTGTGTGTGTGTGTGTGTGTGTGTTTATGCACCGCCGCATGAACCAGAGCAGAGGGTGTATTCTGTTAGTGACAGGTGCATTTTTCCTTCATACATTATATCAAGGACTGAGCAACTAATCAATCTACATAATTAGCTTTTTAATTAAAGAGAATTACCTACATATAATCAAAGTAAGAAATGATTATGGGGATTTAATCACTCCACCTACAGTAAATAATTCCTAGGGGGCCATGTGTGCATTCTTAAACTAGCTTACTGTATTGAAGCCTATTAAGATAAAAGAATATAAAAAAATGTAATTAAAAATCTTGATTCTGTGAGGTCTGCGACTTTTCCGAGACACAACTGTAAAGTGCACCTGGATGTAGGCGTTGAGATTTTAAGAGATAAAAAGTGAGAAGATAAATACAGACGTCAGATAAAACTAATCAGAAATGGAGAGATTCTGACTTCCACTGCATTTATAGCAATGCCTTGCCATCTCCTTTTCTCTTGCTCTCCCTCTTTCTTCCCTACCACCAACAATTTTCAAACACCCCTCTATATCTCCTCTGACTTGAGCTACAAACATGCCACTGAAGGTCCCTCTGATGTGCAAAACATTTTATTTCTCTTTCAAACCAGAAGTTGTGTGAAGCCGATCAGATCAAATGCATACAACGGGATGTTGGAGATATCAAGTGATTTTTAAACTACTTCATTACTGCTTTATTGGGGATGCAGCCTTTGAGATGTGTAACTTTACAGTTGAAATACTCTGGCTGTAGTAAGAGAGGCAGAGTGGAACGGAACCATGCTGATAATCACTTTTTTTTTTCTCCCGGCGTTAAATCTAGAGCAATTCTTATTGCAATGTCTGATTACTTATATTCAGCTTGTCTCCAATGGCCCCTGCTGAATTGATCTTTTAATCTGCAAACCTTTTTGTTATTATTTCAGTGCATTAATTTAGGTAAAGTCATCATGTTTTGTTTTGACAGGATCAAAGGTCTTATTGGATATTTATTCAAATCATTGAGTCTTTGTACCATGTAGTGTTTTTTTGTACAGTCCAGTTGTTAGCTGGATTACCTTCAGACTCACTAAGATTATATATAAAGCAATGTTGCTAGTCAATTTCATGGAAACTCTATTAAAGGGAAAAAAAATTTTTTAAATTCTTTTATTATTTAAAATTTATTCACCCACATGCTGTTCCAAACATGTATGACGTTCTTCTGTACAACACACACACACACACACACACATGGATAGATCTTTAATTTTTTTATTTTTCTTTCTTTCTTTTTTTCATGCAATGAAAGTCAATGGCATCCAACATTTCCAACAAGGAACCCCTTTGACTTTCATTACACTGATTGCATTTTTCTCTTTCTTTCTTTCTTTCTTTCTTTCTTTCTTTCTTTCTTTCTGTACATGCATTGAAAGGCAGTAGGCTATTTTGGACAAGTACAAATAAAGAAAAGGAAAATGCCTCAGCATTATTTTGATGTTTTTGGACACAATTGACTTTAACTGCATGTACAATAACAGTGGTTGCTTTTTTTTTGCAACACAGGTTGCTGTAACATACCACAGTCCCTCAGAGGACCTCGGATGATGCCAACCCTGAAACAACTTACAGAACTACCACATTTTGTTATAAGTTTGATTGCATCATATAATAATTGCTGTTAATAGTGTTCATCGTCTGTTTGATTACGTCTTTAATTGATTTTTCCATACATTTCTGCCATATGTACATTAACTGACAGTCACCACTGATAAGCTACTACTAAATATTGTAGAAACTTAATTTGCTGTAAAGTTGCTTTGCAACGATTTGTATCGTGAAAAGCACTATACAAATAAACTTGAATTGAATTGAATTATGAAGTTTGTTAAATTCAATAAACAAAGCAAACTCTTAAACTGACATTTTACTGGCGGATTTCTCTAAATTTAAGTCGTTAAAACATGCTGTGACTTAAAGTGCAAAGAATGAGCTTTTATAAAGCCGCTAATTGTTGCATCCCTTTGATGATATAGGCGTTTGTGAAATTAAGGCTTTTTAGGGTACTGCAGTGATCAAAGACTATCCCCAGGATAGATGCTGGTAGGACACGCAGTCTTTGAAGTGTTCTTACATGTTCTGCTATTAGGCACTGTTTAGGAGCAAACTCTAAATTCTATCTGATGGGGATTTCATTTGGATTCAGGCCTAATATAAAATGTACCGTCTTGCAGTCAACTTGCATTGTGAGATCACAAAATTGAAAATGTGTGTGCGCCTTGTCTGTTTGTGTGCAAGGCCGAGTTCTACATCCTGCTTTTTTTATCTCTTTTTCTGGAGTTCGTGTTTAAATGAAATGGAGGCTGAGTTGTGGAGATGTACACGCTGCAAGGAAGAGCTGCAGGGTGGAAAGGAAATTATTGCCCACTTTCCTGTTCCATCAACATTAGCTACACACTCCGGCAGGCACCCCCCTCTACATGTTTGTAAAACCAGCAGCCTTTTCCAGGTAAAGGATCCTTCAGAGATATGGAGCACTACAGCTCAGCCCTTCCTTAGTGGGGCACACTTGCACTGTACTTAGAGTCTGATGTGATTATAAAATCTGAGTGATTTTAAGCAGGAAATTGCTCACTAAGCCCTGTGCTCTTAAATGACATATAATGGCAAATTATCAGTTCACAGGTGTCACTGAGATTTGGAAAGACCTCCGCTTTGGTGGATGGCTTGACTCCAGCAGCTGAGCATGATAGCTCTCTGCACTCTTGCCTGATAATGCTTTACATTTGTTTAGATTGAAGGATAAAGCTTTTCTAGGGTTCATTTATTCTCCTGTGTACAGAAAAGTGACGCACTCCTGTTCCCATGGAATTTAAATCACCAGTGCATTTGGCAAATAAAAGGCGTTCGTGAAAAGGCTTTATGATGCTTGCAAGGTTTCTAAAGTGTTTTGTTCGTCTTGCCAAGCAAACACTTTTGCAGATGTGAGAGACATGTTCTTTTTCTAAGTGTATGTATGAGAGTGTATATGAACGTTAATTGTTTCTTTAACCCTCACATTTAAAGAGCATTTGAAAAGAGTTAACAGCAAATTGAACACAGAAGCCAATTTATAGACAGATGTAATGTTTACAAGTACATTTTTATTATTTTAATGTATTTTAATATTGTTTATATATTTTTTCTAGGTTTTTTTATTTGCAACCCATTTTTTCTTAATATGAGTTGAAACATGCTAAATACAAGGAACAAGTCCTTATAAAGCTGTTAATTGCTGCACAGATAGATAGACAGATAGATAGATAGATAGATAGATAGATAGATA
>NW_015548296.1:1872652-1906815 GCF_001515605.1 Sinocyclocheilus anshuiensis | reverse complement strand
AGATAGATAGATAGATAGATAGATAGATAGATAGATAGATAGATAGATAGATAGATAGATAGATGATAGTGATCCAGCACCTGACGAACTAATACTAGCACTTATTTATTCTATACTACTCTGTTCTATTCTATTCCATTCTATTAAAAAAAAAAACCTAGCTATGTGTACTGTGCTAGACTAACTGAGACTTGTCACAGCACTTGTATACTGTTGCTCTCTCATTCGTCTGATTGCTTCTATTGTTCTCCTCATTTGTAAGTTGCTTTGGATAAAAGCGTCTGCTAAATGATTAAATGTAAATGTAAATGATCCTTTGTAGATCTTTGAACCTAGAATGCAACAGAAACCAGACAGAACAAAATTAAATATCATAATCACTATAATGGTAAATGTGTTAAATACATGAGATTTAATATATATATAATTAATCACATTGATTTAACATTAATTCCATTAACTCAATATTCTACGAACCTATAAGGACTTATAAAACTTACTAGAAAGTAGAAAAAAAAAATGTGTTCTAAAAATGTTCATATAAGAAATGCTTATGTTTTAGATTGTTGTCATTGCATTAATAACACATTTCATAGACAGACAGACAGACAGACGGACATAGATAGATAGATAGATAGATAGATAGATAGATAGATAGTGTACATGCTCTATTGGTGCCAGAGAACAAATGCCATTTGTAAGTAGGAACATGGGGTGAGTCATTCGATGCTATTTTTAATTCTTAAGATTAAGCAGAATCTTTAAGTCATTCTACATTCGCACTGCTTGCTGCAAATCTCAAATGTAATGGTCGGCACAAACTAAAGTGACAAAATGTCCAATTGCACTTCAAAGGCAGCAGTGATGAGGAAAGTAATTTGACCACAGCATGTTGTCCCTCTTTTTATATCTTACAATAGGGAAAAGCTGTCACCAGGAGGGCTGGAAACACGCTAGGCAGAGCTGACTACATTATATTGAAATGCTAAGTACTATAAATCACAAATATGCCATCTGAACAGTAGTGTGGGAGTGTTAATGTGTAAGATGGGCATGCATGTTCACACACACACACACACACACACACACACACACACACACACACACACACACACACACTCACTGTCTATTTTTCATTTAGCATGTTACCTCTGTCCTACACAAGGGCAAGCTTTAACAGCACTAGCGCCAAGATAAATGCACTTAAAATGAACCTCCGATTTTTGTGTAACCTTACAGTATAAGGGAAAAATTGGACAAGACCCGACCTGATAATAATAGCTGGAGTTGAAATTACTTTAGTTCAATTTGAATAATGGTGCTGCCTAATCTGGTGAAAATTTTAACACATTCACTGAGGAAAAACTGCTTATGTTCCTTTTTTTTCCACCTTGGCACATTATGTTACCATTCTCAGTATCTGTAAAAACACTTTACTACAGTTAAGCAATGTGTTAAAATTAATAGAAGGTTCCAGGATCAAAGCTAAAGATTTAGTTTTGAAAATGTATCATTACTTCCCTATTTGTTTTTTCTTACTTTTTGTATTCTAGCAGTGACTGATTCATGAATGAGTCATTCTTATGAGTCAAATCTTTTCAATGAATTATTTGTTCATAAACTTGACTGATTCGGTTCTGGAGTTCACACTGATTGCACCCATGAAGTTTAGCAGCAACCACTTAACCTGTCACACAAATCCATTGTTTTCATCATTTGTGATCATTTTATGCTGCATTTTATACTGCTTTTTGCATGTAGTCTAAATTTATTGTTATTGTATTAAATGAGCAACCAGCACATTGTTCAAAATATTTTCTTTGTGTGTGTGTGTACTTGTTTTGCTATTCAATTTAATTCAAGTTTATTTGTATAGCGCTTTTCACGATACCAATCGTTGCAAAGCAGCTTTACAGAAAATATAAATTTTCTACATTAAATTTAGGAGTAGGTTTTTTTTCTAGGCTTGACTGTGTGGTGCAGTATAACATGTGTTAATGCTTCATTTAAAAAAAAAAAGGAGAGAGAGAGATGCAGAGCGTGTGCAGAACAGGGGGACGTGAGAAACAGGATTAAGAACTGCTGCTTTAGAACATTGATTTTGAAACTTGTGAATCTATTAGAATCGTTAGAAGACAGAATCACGATTCATATATGAATAGATTTTTTCGTGCACCCCTAGTTTTGACGATATGGCAACAACTCAGCACAACATGACCTTGCCCCTTTATTGCATGTTCCCGGGGGTGGGGTTCATGTAAATTTCAGGGTTTGTGATGTCACCAACCCGGGAAGTAACTTGTTGTAGTCCCTACGAGCTGTATTTGTAGGCATCAAACTGCCATAATTTAAAAAGACAATATCTCCCTTTGCATTGAACTTTCAACATCATAACTTTGCAGATATTGTTTCCGTAAAGTGACCATCACTCGTATCCTTCACTGACGGACTTGTGGAAGGGCCCTTTATGAAAGGATTCAGTTGTTAATTTTTGTTTGAAATTCCCCTAAAATTGCATACTCTTCCAAAAGTGCCTTTCAAGGGCACAAAAACTCTGTTTGCCCTTAAAGATTTGCATCAAAAGAAGTTGTGACATTCTGTTGATTACAAAATAAAATATTTTAGTCTTGGCATTAAAATCTTTATGCTATGTATTGCTCCATGCAAACAGTACTAAGTTAATAGTTACATCATGCTGTTGATACATTTACTGTAAACACGATTTTCGTTTGTACTAATTGAGTGATGATTATTTTAGTGGAAAGCATCATCATTTGTGGCATGAAGCTGAAGTTGTATTGAATGTGGAATATTGTTTTAATCTCATGTTTCAACAGAGATGCATAGAAGGCTTTACCTGCCCAATTGACCTATCGGTAAGCCTCTCCCCTCGAATGCAGACTAGCCAATGGCAGTCGAGTATCAGTTGCACGGTTGAGCGGAAGTCGGACATCTGTAGGTTTTCAGCGCCATAGAGAAACATTAGAAGATCCGAAGCTCGCATCGTTTTTATGGGGTTTATGCTTCAAGAATGGAAAAACAATGTGCCTGGGGTCCTTGTAACACTGATTCCAGGTATCCTGAGAGGATAGGTAATGGAATTTATTTTATTCTATTTCCTAAACCCAAACAAAATAGAGCAAACTGTCCCTAAGCATTCACCCCCCAATCCCAATGAAGACAAAAACATTCATTTTTTGGTTGTCATACTCTCATTAAGTTACAATTTTCATCTGCTCAAGCAGAACGTTAATGTCATCTTGTACTTCAGCAAGGTATCTCTGGCTAAAACTAGCTAACGTTAAAGTTAGTGAGTCCATGCTAACGTACAAACCTAAATAGCGAACTGTTCTCTCGTCTTGTACAGTGTAGGGCAAAAACACATAAACGACATTTCAGGACTTTCTCTTCATATTAAACTGCTTAAATGTAAATTAATATAATCTTACCCTGTGGTACATGAACAGTGTTGATCCATGCTTTTTTCATCTGCAATCGTGACGACCGTAACATGAGACTTCTCCCGCTTGCATTGTGATCTGTAAACCCTCGCTTCCAAATAAATACCCACAATATTTATTTTATAATCTTTTATATATCCCTCCATGGCATATTTAAGTCCCACTTGAATGGTGGTCCTTCTGTGTCCAAAATGTATCAAAAAGATATAGGGACAAGGTTTTCACACTGAAAGCTGTCATTGTAAGACAGTTAGCAACTCCTTTGTTTGTCTGAGTTTGCAACAGTAACTAAGGGGGGCGGGGCTTACCGATAGGTTAATTGTCCACTGAGACACCATCCTCATGCCTGAGACAAAAAAAGATTCCTAAATGTCTCTCTGTCATTATAAAATTATGAAATATATATTTTAGTAATTTAAGATGAAGTCTTCAGTTCCAGTCAAAAATTATCAATTAAAAAAAAAAGAGCCAGCTTACGCCTACTGGGATGAATGATATCTATCCAAAAAAGCAAGTAGAATAAAAACTGGGATTTTTAAAACACTGCCAGAAGTTATACATATTCCACTGGGTCTCAAACTGTGCAATTAATATTTAGTTGATTAGTTCAAGAAAAATAATAATCCGTGATCCATCGGCCCTGTTGGGCTCTGGCCACAAAGCTTGTATTCTTAAAGAATATTAATTAAGAAGACAATAAACCAAAAAGCTTTTACTTTTCTCCACAGAACATGTGTAGCCTTGTGCCATCAGAGAGCCCTTCATTTGAATTTTTTCAGTAATGCTCTACAGGTGGAAAGTTTCTAAACAAATCTTAGATTGAACCGATTTCTGTTCTGACAAACAAAAATACCCTAACCAGTGTCAGTGTTCTCATGTCAAATAATTAGTTTGTCCAAATATTTATGAAAATGATGGCCGTAATTGGAAAAGCTTGTGATGTGACATTGTGGCCAGATTTTAGATGGACGAAGCTGCTGTTCTGATACACTTTAATTGTATACAGTGGAGCCGTGTGTTTTAGAGTCTATTCTGTTGGGATTACCTCGACACTGAGACACTGGCCTCCCGGATGACCTCTCTGCTAACAATCTCCTTCCTCTGCTTTCTGCCATCAGAAGAAGGTATGTGCGTCTGTGCGTGTGAGAGAGATGGAGTGTGTGTGAATGTGTATTGCGGGCGCTGTTGGAAGGGCCAGCAGTCTCTCTTCTATAATGAAGGGTGTGTGTGTGTGTGTGTGTGAATTGTTGCAGCAGCTGTCATATTGTTGGGTGTAATTGGGACCCATTGCACCATTAAGAGGATTATGATCATTTGTGATGGTATGTAGCAACTGTCTACTTTTGACCTAGCAGACCATTACAGATGTAGAGTGGAACAGAGGGTTAATGACATTACACACACACACACATTACATTTTGGTTCCTGCTTCGGTACAGGAATGATGCAGTATTCATGACACCAGCTTTTTCTCTGAGCTGCGGATTACATTGTGCTGTAGCTTTATTTAAAAAGAACTAGCTATGTATCTAGTTATATTTGTACTTGAAGATGTATCTTTATGAAATAGCAATGTAAATGCAATTTAAAACCAAAACAGATATTTGTGGCATCATCTCATGGAATAACACTTAGAATTTTATATTAGTCCTTCCAGGTTAATGTTTTTTCCTGAGCCGTGTCCATCCACCCTTTACACTGGAAAGCAGTAATTTGAACAACATTTCATATTAACTTAATGAGTTCTATGAAAAATCTCTTTATTTAATTGATAGCATGTAACAATGTAACAATAACCTATTTAGATAAAGTATCTCTGAGATTTCTGTTCTTGTGTCAGCTTGAGTTTTTTAATGTTTAATTAATAGATACCATATCACTAAAAACCATTAATGGTTTTTAATGTTTTTAAAATTGATAGATATTCATTTTAATGGATAATATTCATCTTGTGTTTATAAGAAATATTCATGTCAGTTGAGAGCAAAGTGCTTGTTTTAAGCATGTAGAATATTCAAAGATGTCAGATACGGACCTCAAGACTTTACATTAAACACATTATGAAAAGGTAACAATGAAATTATCATTTTATATAAATGAGCAAACTCATCTCCAGACAAGACAACATGCTACTACTCAATGTGACTACAAAATCAACAGCAACAATGTAAGTAAAGTCAGTAAACGGACAAACGATTTATCCGTATTAATTATTCATGCTCCAGTGCATGCTGGGAAGAAGTGAATGTGACTAAACCAAGGTCAAATTAAATTTCTTGCAAGCAAAAGCATATAATCGCAATATTGCTTGATATTATAGATGTTTGTTCTGGAGAGATTTTTTTTCCTTGTCTGCTCAGGATTGTGTCTAGTAAAGAGTTTGGGACTGTAATTGAGTACTGGCACCTAAAGAACGCAGAGTGCTGACATGATGTCTTTTTTAATGCTAATGCTAATGGATAACTCTCTCCAGGTAGGCTATGTTAGATGTCTTTGGACTGAACCAGAATACCTTTTTCTTTTATTTTCAATGTAAGCCTACAGTATGTGAACTCAAAAACATCCATCAACCCAACTGACTCACCTTCTGTGCTTGTTGGCTCAAATCTGAGTATGTCACAGTAGAAAAGCTGCATCGAGATGCCTTACTTCTATTCTTGAAAGTTCAGAATGGTACGTACGCTCAAGTAAATAATAAAGTTGATTGTTGGTAGTTTTTCATCATTTACTTCATCCAAGACATTTCCTACAGTGTGCCGTGTAACTCCACCACACGCTCCAAAAATTCACTTCTCCTCCATTAATCTCCTTCATTAATCATTCCTCTTTACTGAATTGTCTCTCATCCGCTCTCTTTTTAAACTAAATAATCCCAACCACTTCACACAAACAATTTAATCTGCGGCTGGGTGAGAATCCTGTATGCCATGCTAAAGGCGCAGTCATCCTTCATTTTCCAATTGGTTGTGGTGTTCATAATGAATGTTCCTGAGCTGGACCAACTGCTTGTAAATTAACACACGGTGCTCTGTTGCTCGCAGCATTACCGCAACATTTTTGGTAGAATGGTGCGAGAAGTCACTGTGGAAACAGCAAACGGCACATGAAGCATTAGGAGGGCTGCGGTGTGGTATGAGAGAATCTAAGTGCTATACAGAAGCAACTGCGCTGGAAAATAGCTGCGAAACAGCCCCCAGAAATAGCTAAGAGCTTGTGAGGGAAAAGGCTGGTCTTAGGAGACTGGGAGCAAGAACATTTCCTAAATGTGAGGATTTAGGACCTGCGAGGTGAGGTTGGCCTGGCACTGAACTCGGTGTAACCTGGTTTTTACCTCAGAGGTGTCACCCGGATGAGATTAGAGAGCTGGAATTTGTAAATGGCATTATGTTCGGCACACAGCTGCCTTCCCTGGGAGAGATCATTTAAAAGGGAATGGCTGGTCTGTATTGATTGAATATCTGAGGACGTGTTGTGGCGTTCTTTCCGTGGAGACCCTCAGAGGCAATGATTTCCCTTAAAGTTGACAGTCACGGGAATCTATAGTCACTAGATTGGGTTCATAAGTCAATTCTTTTGTCATTTACTGTAGCTAGAATGAGACAAATCTAACGGCAAAAGCCATGAAATTAGAGACAAATCATTTGACTGTTTAGCTTCACGCTTAGTAGTGAGTCCACGCATTAGATATTCTCTTTTCTCTTAGTAAAGATAGATTCAGTAAAAATAGTAAAATGCATAATTTATAATGCACTTTAAAAATAAGTACCATGAAATGAAAGTGACTACTACACATACTATGAAAGTCTATGTTCTATTCTATTCTATTCCATTATAAATGCCTTACATTTTTATATTTATTTCAAATTCTATTTAATTTGTATTATTTTGTGTAATTTTTATTTTATTCATGTGGAAACAGTTTTCACTCCAAAACTGCTAGACATTAGTTGCTACTAATACAGTATTTTCTTATACTATAATAATATCTGTTTTATTTAAAACGTGTTTACAGTGCACTGCATCCCTCACCTTGTCTGAGAAAACACCCCTGCTTCATATTTGTGCAGTTGTGGACTTGCACCAGGACAAGGTCACCATTTCATTTTATTCAATACTGTTCACATCCCCTTTCTGCTCGAGACAATGGCAGTGGCCCAACTTGGCCTGAGGGACACAGCTTGCATTCATTACAAGTTTATTGCAGCTGATTTTTTTCTTCTCTGCTCATTTGGCCTGCTGGCAAGTCCTCTCTGTCCATCCATCCATCCGTCCAAGTGCCCTGCGGGGATGGTCATTAAGGACATCACAATGTCCATCTCTAAGACTCCTGTCTTCATCAGATGCTGGGTGGTTATGTTCCTCTTCTGCCTGAGGCGACGCACGGTGGGAAAAGCATCTCGTAGCCGGAGTCTTGACGCTTGTGTTTCTTAATGAGGTTTAAGACTGACTGTCCCTGTGAAAGCATTTGGCTGGAGTCTGTTATGCCTGTGGTGATTTTAGCCAGGGAGATGTTTTTATGTCCTGCACCACAGATTCAAATCACAGTAATTTATGTTGTTTAATCTCCAGCTCTGTGACTCAATGATTTTGATCAGTCTGGAATATTTCCTTTCAAATGCAAGATTTTTACTGGTAGGTTGATAGATGGGTATAGATATATGGATGGATGGATAAGTAGATAGATTAATAGACAGACAGACAGATTTCTTCAAGTACTTTCATCTACTGTATATCAATGATTCATTGGTTGCAAATATCATATACAGGACAAATGCATTGCTATTTCTTTCATAAACTTGACACACATAGTACACTGAGCGGAATTAAAAAAATGTGTTCTGAACAAATATTCATCAGCCTCGTAATGACAGATAAACAGAATATATTAAAGTTGGGTTTTGTAAATACTGCCCTGTCTTACCAACAAAGAAATTCTTGTTCTCGTCAACAACAAATTAGGAATATCAAAGGCCCAAACTCTCTTGAGCGTAATGAGATTGATTTTCAAAGGTATGCATACATCAGTATTAAAAATCACATGACCATAGTAGCTATGCTTTACCTTTTATCTCAAGAGCTTTCTCCGGAAAACCAAGAGGCTATACTTGATATTTAAATACTCTGAAAACCTCATGCAAGTTCTCAGTTACCATCAAACTGTAGGCCACTGATAAGCTGAGCTTGGAGATTTCCTCATTTTTATACTTTGTTGACAGACACACTTCAAACACAAGCAAAGGACAAATATGTTGGAAACAAAGCTATTTATATGAGATAGTGTGTAAAAAACAATTACACTTCTTGTGGGTTCACTTAAATACCTAAACTAAAAACTTTTATGAGTGCTAGAATGTTCCAAGGCATCATTTAATGGCTAGGCCTGAATATGTCCACTTTGTTTTACATTTAAAGTGTGTTTAAAAAAGCATTTTTTTTTTTGGTTTGGAGAAATCTATATTGCGCTATACCTCCACCTGATGTGTTTTCATGAGTTCCAGGAGTTTTTTTCTGTGCAGTTAATTGACTTTAATAAGGTGTAACTCGTTGAATTGATCACACGCTCTCTGAAACACTTCATGTCTTTCTCGCTAGCCTTCGACATCCACCCTGCTGCATAACTTCACCACAGTGCCTGTGTCCCAAAATCACCTCTGAATGCTTCTACTCCACTTATCTCCTTCATTAATCATTCCTCTTTATTGGATTCTCTCTCATCCTCTCTCTTTTTAAACTAAATAATCCCAACCACTTCACACAGTACTTGTGGCTGGGTGAAAACCGTGTCTGGCAGCCCAAGGATACAGTCATAGATTTTCTGGGTGTAGTGTTTACTGTTAATGTTCTTATAGTGCAACAGGTTTGTGTGTGTTGAACCCTAATTATGTATTTAAAACCTTCCTTTGAATGTGTGAGCATGAAGTTGTACACTTTTTTTTTTGCCTGACATTATAAATGTGCTGAAGGAAACTGTTTTTCCCATGACTGTTCTCAATTCTGGGGTTAGAAAAACAAATACGCTGTAGCAGCAATTAGACCTTTGCTAAAATTACACCAATGCACTTTTTCTTTACTAAACTGATAATCTAATCTAAGCACCACCTTCAATACAATCTAACCAATCCTATTTTAGCAACTGTTGCTGTTTTTTGTTTTTCTAATGTAAGTCTATGGATGTACTGTTTGCTTTCTTTGTATGTTTTACATGGAATTTTACAGTATTGTATAAACCCAAATAAGCAGTATAAACACAAGAGAGTGACATTTCAAAATACGTTTACATTTTAACTGCTTATTGTTCATGTTTTTATTAAATTTAGCGATGTTTAGATTATGAATCTCAACATGAAATGTGCATTAGTATGTGTCATATTTGCGTTATTGAGTGTCCTGTAGGGTGTATATTTATTTTCGTTATTAATGTGGGGAAAGATAACACTTTTTTTCATGGCTTCTGTTGAGAGATGTTTCCCTCTGAGTTCAATTGTGCTTAAAATTGTCATTATTACAGCCCACGTAGAATAATATAAGAATAATATCCCTTTTGTTTTTAACAATTTTATGGGACATTTTAAAGAAACCCATTCCTACCATGGGATTAAAATAAATAAATAAATACACAAAGGTTATTGCAACTTTATCTCATATTTAAGACTTTTTTCTTGCAATTTTAAGTTTATATCTCATAATTATTTTCTTCCCTAGAATTGAGAAATATAAACTCCCTATTCTAAAAAAAAAGTTGTAACTGTTAGATGTTAACAGAAAGAGGGTGGAGCTTAACAAAGGGTAAATTGTGACTTAGTGATGTTTAGCACTGCTTTATTGTAAAATAAAAATCTAAATCTAAAAGAATATGTGCATTTTAATTACCTTCTTCTTGTAGGTCTGACTATAGGCTTCTGACACACAGATTCCAGTTTGGTTTCCAGGCTGAAGTGACTAAGAGAGAGATTTCCTCTTCTGTTGTGGCCTTAAGCAAGGCACTTAACTGTGGGCTGCTCCAGGATCTGTCCCGGGATCATGCCCCTTAAGAAGCTTTGCAGAAAAGTCTTATTAATGAAGGTTATATAAATAACCAAGACTGGAATCTGGCCCCTATTATCAAATAACTGCAGCGAGTTATCAGATCATTGCCTGTGACCAAGATACTTCCACTGCTTTCAGTGCAAAGATAATGTAGTCCGTGTGTCATCCATTAACACTATGCAACTGTCTGCTTTAATAGGCTATAGCGTAGGCTATGTCAACCAATAAAAGAAGAGGAAATCTTATATATAAAGGTGTTTTAGCTTAATTATGAGCTGTCAAGAGCATTAAAATACAGGCCTGCAACTCTTTACTTGACTTCAGGGCTGTCAGCGTTTTAGAAGTCATGCTGTTCTGATGTGCAGTACTGCTGTATTGGCTCACTATTCTTAATAACATCTCAGAAAAAGTTGTCTGTCAAGCATTAATGCGCTTCTCAGGTATTACAGTCGGTTTTTGTATTGAAATAAATTAACTTTAATGAATTAAATTAGCTTCTTAGCAGCTAATTAATATGGTACTGTCTGTTTCGGTTAGTTTTACAAAGGGTTCACAACTACCTGAAGAATATATATGAGTGTCTTCTGCACATTTCTGGTAAATAGAGCATCATTAATTAGCACAATTCCCTTGTGAAAAGAAGTGTGCTTAATTGTATGGAATGTGCACTTTTAGTACTTCAAATCCTAAAAGTAGACTTTTTGGTGCTGGTCAATACATGATAAATGATTATTTTTCCTGACAGTAAAATTTCTAGTTTCCAAGAGTCTGAAATGTAACATATTGTATAACATAAGTATTTATATGACTATTTAACACAAAATGCACATAATAAAATTAAAGATGATCAAATGTCTGTAAAGATTAAAGTATTGTAGATATTGAATAATATGTTTTAAGTGGCATGTTTATGACTGCTATGCACTCAGAATTAATATCTGTAAAGTCTAATAATAATAAAGATTGTACTAAATTAGGCCAAAAAGCATGTTTATAGTGTTGTAACACTGGTAATTTAAGTTGATCAAATATTACGTTTTAATATTCATTCTAAATTAAGACACATTAACAATCATTAAAACAAAATTTAATTTAAATTCAATTAAAATACATTTACTTTTAATCAGAACACTTAATAATTAATTACAAAACATTTAAAATCAATTACAAATAATATGCATTTAGGTTTATAAAAACATTGAAATACTTAAGTATGAATTGCATATTAAAGGGGTGGTTGATTGCGATTTCACTTTTTTTAGAGTGAAAAATTTAAGGGGGTCTGAATACTTTCCGTACCCACTGTAAGTGGTTTAATTAAAATACACGTTATTAGACTGTTGAAATATATTTTAAATATATTAAACTGCAACTTCATTATTAGAAAAAATAATTACAAATGTATTTAATTATATAATACTGCAAATGTAATCAGCATTAAAGTATATTTTAGTTCACATTAATTGCTTGTCTGTACATTCAGCAGTACACTTTAACCATATTTCAAAGACAATAGATTGTGATTTCACTTTTTTAACATTAGTTAGTGTGTAATGTTATAGCATAATATAGCTTAAACAATATCTACAAAATATAGCATAAACAATAAACTAAATATAGCATAAACAATATCTGCAAAGTTACAACACTGAAAGTTCAATGCAAACGGAGATTTTAAAATTCTGGCAGTTTAATGCCTACAAAAATGGCTCATTGGGACTACAACGAGTTACTTCCCGGGTTTGTGATGTCACAAACCCAGATAAACCCCGCCCCCGGGAACATGCAACAAAGGGGACGGGGCCATGTTGCACTGCTTTAGAGAAGAGGAAGAGAAAACTAGGGGAGCACGTAAAAATATATTCATATATGATTCACGATTCTGTCTTCTAACGATTCTAATACAGCAATTGTGAATGTACAAATAAAGCTAAAAGTCCTTTAATTAAAATTAATAATTAAAGTATTAAAAGTAAAAAAAAAAAAAACTCTTAAATTCAACTAATTGCATTTATAGACATTTAAAGTAGTGGTAGTACAGATTACAGATCTGAATGGTATGTCAGCAGATTTTAAAGCCAGAATACATATTTTAATGCCTTCTAACGATTCTAATACATTTACAAGTTTCAAAATCAATGTTCTAAAGCAGCGGTTCTTAATCCTGTTCCTCATGTTCACCTGCTCTGCACAAGCTCTGCAACTCTCTCTCTCTTTCTCTCATTCAGATCGAACAATGAACTGTTCCAATTATACACTTATTTTCACATAGCTATGAGAAGCGTTAAACATGGATGCGCGTGCAGTTGCCATACTGTATTAAAGCTTTAATCATGATAAAACCATAAATTAAAAGCTAACATAAGCAGTAGCATTTACAAATAACAGCATATCTAAAAGTATGAGACAACAACAAACAAAAAAACATACTATTAAGAGCCGTGCTTGCACATGTTCTGCACAATCCTCTTCACTAATACCCTCTGTGCCTCAATTGGGCTCAAATTGATAAGCGATATTAATGAGGCCGCTGTTTACAATACAACCGGAGCACATGCCACTGAGGTGAGGGGCGTGACTTTTAGACGAGCACTGGCGGTTTAGCCAATCACAACACACTGGGCCAGATAACCAATCTAAGCCAATCGTGTATTTCTGAGGGAGTGACTTCTTAAAACCAGGAAATCATCAGAGCGTTTATTGGGGAAGGGAGAGAGCAGTGTAGAATAAAGGTGTAGAATTAAAAAAAATAATGCGTTTTTTTTTTTTAAAACGAAGCATTAACACATGTTAGACTGGACCCCATAAACACGTGCCTCAATTGGGCTCAAATTGATAAGCGATATTAATGAGGCCGCTGTTTACAATACAACCGGAGCACATGCCACTGAGGTGAGGGGCGTGACTTTTAGACGAGCACTGGCGGTTTAGCCAATCACAACACACTGGGCCAGATAACCAATCTAAGCCAATCGTGTATTTCTGAGGGAGTGACTTCTTAAAACCAGGAAATCATCAGAGCGTTTATTGGGGAAGGGAGAGAGCAGTGTAGAATAAAGGTGTAGAATTAAAAAAAATAATGCGTTTTTTTTTTTTAAAACGAAGCATTAACACATGTTAGACTGGACCCCATAACCACAATCAAGCCTAGAAAAAAAAACAGTCAACCACCCCTTTAAGTATAAGTATATTCTCTTAAAATATAAAGTATATTTGGACGAATCTGATGAATCTGACACAGGCAACAACTCTGGAGTGGCTGGATCTGCATTGGCCTGTGTTGACCTGATCAGAAACCTTGGCTCAGACTCAACAAGAACAGCGTCTGAACTTAATCTCAGATAGAACTTGGACAGGCACTGGATCAGAATCGTGTAGATTGCATGAACTGCTTTGCTCTTTTAACATTTTCTAAAATGAAGAAAAATGAATGAACTATTAGAAACATCTCTGTGAGAGATTATTAGAGATGCTAAGTAATACAATTAAAATTTTGGATTTTTAAGTTGTTACTTGCAGTGAATCAGAATTAAAACTGCAAGTAATAATAGAGAATAGAACATAGAAAATAAAAGATGGCAGAAATAACAAACCCAAGTAATGATGACTCTCCGTCACCCAGATCAGAACTGGTCTGGATCTATCACAGGCGGCGACTCATGATTCGCCAGATCTGCGTTTGTCGTTTGCCCAACGACTCAACATCTTCACAGACCTGGCCTGGCAGACGCACCAGCTCAGGGTCAGCAGCATCTATGTCAGCCGTTGGTGTGATTCTGAAGGGACTTGGAGCAGGCATTAGCTCTGAATCATCTTGCTCCGGCTGCGGCGTAAGACGCACCACTCTGTTCAGGTCACAGCTTTAGAGCCTTCCACACTCTCCAAAAGAGAGCACAGACTTCTTTCCCCTTCCTCCCTTTTGCAGGTTTTTCTAAAATATATAAAAAATAATAGGCTCAGTCTGACTTGTCTCGGTCTCTCTCTCTCTGTATATTAACATCTGCTTTTATGATACCCTGATAGCTACTCGTGTATTGGAGTGCAAGGGGGAGATGGAGATTGTGAAAAAGGGCTTCATTGAGTTTGTCTTCTGGTCCACAAGGCACAGATGGAGAGGAATGTCTTTTGTTCCAGAAAGCCTCCGTATATGGATTTTGTTATTCCTTTTTCATTCCTATATTATGTAATGTGTGATTCTTATTGGATGAATCTCTGTACCACCTCTTATAATGTGCCTGTATAAAATACAGTTTAACAATAAACTTTGCAGATAGAGTCTTGTCTTCACGTACATGACTCTTCCCATGTGCAAGAGGGGACTGAGAAACAATTTAATACCTACTCTGTGTCTTACACTACCTTTTCTTGTCTGGTTGATGCACGGGATCCGCTGTCTAGTTATTAAACCACCTGTGCTCTTCTAGATGCTGTAGCATCAGTCTGTTAGCTGGATTGCGGATCAAACACTGGAAAATCAGGTCACGGCATGCTGTAAAGTTTTCAGAGAGAGAGTGTGTGTTAGTCTTACTCAACATCAATGCTGACATAGGAAAAAGCTTCTGAAATGTTTTAACATATAAGATTTCATGATTTGATAATATAAATATACCAAATTAAATAATTCGGTCAACAGTCCCATCAGTGAACATCTGTTACTTGCTAGACTTCCTGTCATATCCTGTCTGACATACATTTCCTGTCTGACACTGAGACTCAGAGATTGCAAAGAGGTGTCTGTTGTGTTTACCTGAGGATAAAGTCGGTTTTGCTTGAACGTAGCCACGCAGTATTTTATCTTGGCTTTCAAAGGGCAAATATCCATGCAAGATTTCAAAGAGCACAGCACCTACTGCCCAGACATATGCTGGGTTAGCGTGGAATGTGATATTCCTTATGACCTCAGGTGGGGTGCAGAGTGGTGCTCCTGTGAGAGAAACATTTTTAGCGTTGAGCAATGCTGTTATCAAAAAGACAATACCGTGATCAATGACACTGCACTCTGCTATGGTAACACGAAACATACCTCGATATTCACTGCTGAGATTGCCCTCACTGCTGATTGGATGAGCACAACCAAAGTCAATTAGTTTGAGCTCTAAACTGTGGTCAGTCAACAGGATGTTCCCTGTGTGGATATCACCATGGAAGACTCCACGGTCAAAACAGTGTTTCACAGCTTGGATTAACTGACAGATTAACCAGCATGCTTTTCCTTCATTCATGTTGTCTGAATACATGATGTGTTGATTCAAGGTATGGCATGGTTCTGGGTACTCCATTATGAGCACAAAGCTCCTCTTATTCTCAATCCAATCATGCAATTTGATGACTTTGGGGCATAATGGAGGTTGTCCCAACCGAAGCAACATTGCCACTTCTGCAAGCAAAGGTTTGGAATGACCAGCCTAGAGAAAAACAAACAGTTGGCTTTGAGTAAACCATTACTTAAAAGATAGGTAGAATGATGAATATCATTGTATTTAAATTTGCACTTAAATCTTTGTCTATTTCATTTCTGCTTTATGTTAGCTACAGGTATTTATAACAATAGTCACTCAATCAACCAAATATTCCTTAGATTTTTCAACTTACAACGTCAAGATAACGGTCAGCTTGGCGCTTGTGGATGTACTTCATGGCAACCTGTGAATGGCAAAAACACAGTTAAGTTTTCCAAACATACCAAAGTGCCAGACATGCACATCTACAATGTATTTAAATCTAGACAGAGGACACACATCTCTACATCTGGAGCAAAATGTTGGTACAAGTCAATAAAAGTGCTTTACCTTAATTCTGTCACTAAATATGTGGGATCCCTCATACACCACGCCAAAACTTCCACATCCTACAATCTCTCCCACTACAAAGAGAGACACTCTAGATCCTGAAAAACAGACAGGAAAAAGAAAATGGCCATACATCAGTTTCCTTTCATTGTCTGATATGATCAAAAGAGATCCATTTAAAGAGTATTAAAAAACGAATAAATCAGGTAAATCAGGTCAGTTACTCTAAGGGAAGTTAGAGTATCAGATTTACAGTCTAAATAATGATAAGCAGAAAGAAATGCAGAAAATAGCAGAGGGCAGAAATGTCATGAAACAAAGGTAATAATGACTCACCACAATCCAGATTGTCCAAATCCGATGAATCTGACACACGTGACAATGCTGGAGTGGCTGGACCTGGGTTGGCCGCTTGCACAGATGGGGACTGGAGAGCTGCACAGACCTGGTCAGACCTGTTAGCTTCTACTAACTTCATCTCAGAATCGTCTAGATTCACCTGTGGTGTAGAATGCTGGACTCTCTTTGAGCCACGCCAGGGGAAGAGGTGCTTTACAGCCTTACGGAATCTCCTGAAGAACACAAGGACTCCTTTCCTCTTCCTCTGTTTTTTTGGTTTTTCTAAAATGAAGAAAAATTAAACTATTAAAAGTGAAAATAGTACAACAAACAAGTTACATGCAGTGAATCAGAATTACAACTGCAAGTAATAATAGAGAATAGAACATAGAAAATAAAAGATGGTAGAAATAACATAAACCAAAGTAAAAAGACTAACCATCACCCAGATCAGAACTGGACGGATCTGCCACAGGTGACGACTCAGGATCGGCCAGATCTGTGTCCAGTGTTTGCTCAGTCCAGGAGGGACCTGGCACACACAACGACTCAACATCTTCACAGACCTGGCCTGGCAGACGCACCAGCTCAGGGTCAGCAGCATCTGTGTCAGCCGTCGGTGTGATTCTGAAGGGAATTGGGGCAGGCATTAGCTCTGAATCATCTTGCTCCGGCTGCGGTGTAAGACACACCACACTGTTTGGATCACAGCAATGGAAAGGGCGCTTTACAGCCTTCCATACTCTCCGAAAGACAGCACAGACTTCTTTCATCTTCCTCCCTTTTGCAGGTTTTTCTAAAATAAAGAAAAATGAATAGTAACCTAAGAATCTCTGACTACAGATGAAATACAAATCAATTCCTGAAAAATAAATGTTGCTTTTATTTGATGCATTTATTAAAGAAATGTAAGTTCATAGTACTGAAATGCTGAGAGTTCTTTTCTAAATGAGGCCAAGAACACCACAAAGATACCTTTTTCTCTGCAACATATGCACCTGCAAAAACCAGCTCACCTGTTGGGCTGTTCTCCACACTGTCTGTAGGACAAGCCTTCATGCCACCTTGATTATCTGAGCTCACGCTCCCTGAACCTCCTGTTGTTGTCTCGACAGGTTTTTTGTCAGTTGTCACCTCTTCGATGCTGACAGAGTCATACATTATGTCTGAGGTAAGACTGATCATCTCCAGCCTATCCACACTTTCTCTCTCAACTTCACTGCACTCAGTGAAAAACACAGATGTCTTGGACATTCTGTTTGATTATGTTATAAACCGAGAACACACTCCCCCGGTTTCACAGACCAGGCTTAAGCCTAGTCCCAGACTAAAGTGTAAGTCTGAGCTGTTTTAACTGAAAGAAACTTGCACTGACTGATCTTAAAATACATCAGTGCCTCTGTTTTGTCTCAAAATGCCACTCTGTGTAAGTCTAAATAGACTTAGTGTCTGTACACTGTCTATCTACTAAAGCGGTTCAGTTAGTAGAATCACTTTCTGTCAATACTTTACACTGGCTCTCACTCACAAAATTCGCTTTAACTCTAGTTCCAAGCTTCAGCTTGTGCGTTTTGTGCTCTGTGACGTCACACAACCATGTCACGTGACCGCAACCCTTGACGGTCTTTTTTTTTATTTATTTTTTTTAACCCTTGACGTTCTAAATAGGCGCGCCGCGTGCTTGAATTTCACAACTGAACAGCACACAAATCTGTCCTGTTGCTGTGTTAAATATAATTGAAATACTATAACTTAAACATGCTGCACGCACTGTACGTCCTCACGTAAACGCCAGTCAGGCGCAAATTTTATTTCCTCGGAGAGCACACGCGAACATGACAATCCTCTTAATGTAATGTAACTTTACATTTCGAAGTAAGGCTGCATTTTTATGAAATACGATTTTACCGAAGCGCTGTCTCAGAGACACTTGTGATTTGTGAGCTTTTTTGAAAGAAACAGGTCAGAAAAATCACTTTAGAGAAAGAGAGAGCAAGGTAACAGTATATTTATTTAATTTCGTAGTGTATAACGTTAGTATTTCGAATT
Source organism: Sinocyclocheilus anshuiensis (assembly GCF_001515605.1). NCBI lineage: Eukaryota > Metazoa > Chordata > Actinopteri > Cypriniformes > Cyprinidae > Sinocyclocheilus > Sinocyclocheilus anshuiensis. Next base: position 1,888,151 of record NW_015548296.1, on the reverse strand, counting down.
AATATCGCAGTTTTATGAATTAACTCACGGAGGAACTAATCGTTGAGCAATTGATCATTTTCAAAACATTAATTTGTCTATTAGAAATCGGCGACGACAGACAGTTGTTGACTTTTTAAGGCTTTGTAGTGTATGAGCGACATAAGGGGTTTATTAGGTCTATACTGGGTTGATAATGAAAATTAAATATTAAATTCATTTTTTAATTAGATTTGTGATACAGTTCATACTTCCCCGAATGAAGAATATATATATATATATATATATATATATATATAATTCATTTTTTAATTAGATTTGTGATACAGTTCATACTTCCCCGAATGAAGAATATATATATATATATATATATATATATATATGAAGAATAATATTTGTCTTGTCAGTAGTCTAGTTTCTGGATTGTGCTTATTCACTAAAATATGAATTATAGCATTATTTGCTAATGCAGTAGTAAAAATGCTATTAATTTGACTAATTGTAGCATTTGATACCATCTCATCTGAAAGAGTTCAGTTTTTATTGGACACTTGGTCTATAGTTTATAATTTTACCTTTGAATTGAAAGAAATGAGGAAGCCGACTCTGCTGCAAAAGAAGTGTTATTGGCTGATCTAAAATGTTGTGCTGTACCTCCTATGGATTTAAAACCAATAATTTGTTTCTGTGTTAATAACAAATGGCAAACAGAGTGGGATCTATATACAATGAATAAACGTGAATGAAATTAGTCCCAATGTTGGAAAAATAATTTTCTATCAATTTTCTAACCGATGGGATTAGATTGTTTATACTCGCTGTAGAACTGGTCATTCCAGGATGACACACAAGTGTTTAATACTAGAGGAAGATCCTCCAACATGTTCTCTCTGCCAAATCCGTTTATCCACTAAGCATGTTTTATTAGATTGTGCTGGTTTTAACTCATTGAGATTTTGTTTTATTTTTATTTTTTATTTCAGTTAACTCTTTTGAACAGACTTTTAACAGAGTTAATCCAAATACAGTTTTGGAGTTTTTAGCAAAAATAAATGATAAAAACATGATATAATTCAGCCATAATATTTCTCGCCATGAAAATAGGCATAGAAGCTGGAATGGCGTTAAACACAAACAAACAAACAATAGTTTTACTTTCCATTAATAAATTACAGATCATATAATTGTAATTCATATCTTTATATAAAATAAGTATTAACAATCATAAATGTATTTTTTTCTTGTCTGAACATTTATTAGATGTGTCTCCTGTTTTTGCTCAGATGCATCATTCCCTTCAAGTGCCTCAACATCAACTCCTTGTTTTGATGACTGCGTCCAAATCCTTCTCTGGTCGACTCGAGAAGGATGTTGAAGATGTGATGACCTGACTGATAAGAAAATGGCCAAATTCGTAAGTCAAGCTCATCACCGTTCAAACAAACTTTTCCATTTGAATTCAAAATATAATTTTACTATTGAGCTAGAGCTGCTTTACAGCAAAGTTTAGATTTGCCTAATTTTTTGAAGTTTGCATAATTGATTCTGACATTTGACTGAGAAGCTGCTCTACTGTATAACTTGACTTGACTACGGTGTGTTCAAAGGATTGTGCTGTTGTTTAAGAACCTGCCAAATCCAATTAAGTATTCACAGACAATTTTGGCTAACACTTACTGATTTTCTTGAAAGTTGCATTTTTGGAATCGTAGGTAAAGACAACAATTTGTTGTTATTATTGTTATTATAGGTATTTGCTTCTAAAGTACCAGTGATGGTCTATAAGTCAATGTGATTATAAATTCCACTTCCAAAGCCTCGTCTCACAACACTCAGTGTACATTATTCATAAATAACATATGGTTGTTGATATGCATTTTGCATAATGTCAACTTTTCCTTTCAGATAATGGGTTTTATTGTGGTACTTGAGATTTAATGATAGGCTTTCACTCATGTGCTTAATTGGTGACAGGGTGCTTTATTACACTATTTGTTATATATTATTATTATTATGGTGTCCATGCATAGTATGGGTATCTGAGCTGTGTGAAATACCCCACACTTTTTGGTAACTGCTTTAGCGATATAAATAGCAAATCATTCTACAGAAAGTGCTATTTAGAAGTCATACTTTTTCACAACTTGAATTATAATTTTTTTCAACCCAAATGTTTAATGTTTTTACTGTTTTCCTACATTTATTACGTATAACTTTATAATCTGTAACATACAGTACTTGACAAAATATGAGTGTTTTTTCACTAATAATGACTTAAAGAATTAATTAGGGATTTTGATTCATCTTTGACTCCTACAAGAAACACTTTTCCAGATAAAGTCACCTGAAAGTTTCACCTGTTCCTTACTTGCATTTTTAAAAGTTAAAATTGTTAGGTTGTTGATTATCTCATTATCACAATCAAGATTTCACATTAATAACACCTTTAAAAAGGTGCCATACACATCAGTTATGCTTCATATATTTGCTCTACAGCACTGGTGCTCCCTGGAGTATATTAATATTCATTTTATCTTCCTTGGTACCTTGTATTTATCTTAATGCAATGTTTTATGCAGTAGGTGGTCTGGTTTTGCCTTCTGCTTTTAGCCTGACAAACATGTCTCAACATGTGTTGTATTATTCAACAGTCGGACAAAAATAGTGCTGAGTACAGTTGGCCAGCACAAAAGATCTTTATTATGCTGCTAAACAAATATTACTGGGGATTCAAGTGGCCTTCCCTCAAACACAGTTTCGTGGTGGTTAAAATTTGTAGCAATAAATATAATGCATATATGCAATTATTGTAAAACTAGCAATTATAAGATAAGCTGTTTGCAGTATTATGTTGGTGCTTTTGTGTGTTATGAGGAAACAGACTGAAATTTTGTTGAGGAATGCTGAGTTTGAACTGGAGAAAGCAGTGATGAGAGGGAAAAGAACATCTCACACGGTTGACAAGACCACAGATTTGAATTTCATGAACCATGGATCACAGATTTGACTCGCCTAAATCCTAAACAGAAATGCAAAAAGCACATTAAGTGTGGGTAGTTCCTCCTGCAGTAGAGTGTACATATCTTTTCCATATCTGTGTGGATAGTATCACTTCTACAACACATCCAGCAGCTATATCTTTTCTATAATAGCTTGCAAAGAGTGAATCACAAAGGCTAGTAATGATATATTAGGTTCCCAGCCAAAGCCCTAGCAAAAGGTTTAAAAACATGTCTTTACCTAATACACCATGGAGACTCAGGCAGACCCTGTTCTCAAAAAATAAATGAACTGTGTTTTAAAAGTCCTCTCCTGTCACAGATGCATATTGTTACACTGATCTTGTCAGTTTGTGGAAAGTCTTCTTGACCTATTCATTTAATGTGATTATGATCATTACAGTATCAATCTTGCAATAATGGATAAAGAGGTAATATACTTACCTACAGAGGCAAAGTGATAAATTAAGCCAATAATTGTGTCATTGTCCATTATGACTTGAATTAACCAATTAAAAATCAAATGTATTCATATCAAATGTTTTATTTTGATTGAATAATCTAATACTAATATACACTAATAGTACACTAAATAAATATACTAATACATACGTTTATTTATTTATTTTACAATATGTATTATTTTATTTTATTGTTTTTAATGATAATTATTATGCATCTTTTTATTTTAATTGAATAGTTTAAGAATAGTACTAATATACTAATACTATACTAAATAAATATACAAAATAATTGTATATTTATTAATTTAAGCCAATTTTAAAGATCCTGTTGGATCTGGTTGTTGTTATCATATCTGAAATAAATGTTTAAAATTATCTTTATTATGAGCCTGAAAAAACTTGTTACAGTCAGAAAAAAATATTTTGTAAAGTTGTAAATAAGGATTATTAGATTAGGTTTTACAAATAAATACTGCTTCAGTCTTTCTACTTTGAAAACTCATGTTTAATTCTATGTGTTACTTGCCATTTCTTTGTAATTAATTATGAAAATGAATTGTGAATTTTGTGAAAATTGTTTAAAAGTAAACCCTACTACACCATTTTTCCCCAGTACATGCCAGCAATTCCAGAATGGTGTAGTTACAGCATCTACCAGCAGGGGCTAACTGAGCTGTGCCAATCAATCAAACCTTGAGCCTTATGAAGTTAGCTATACAGAGCAGAGATCTGTGCTTTGACTGTCATGAATTCTGCAGTCTGTTGCTGCCTGAGGTTACAGCTATCCATGTTTGTGTCTACATTTTGCTTCAAGTTTTCACAGACAGACCACACTGACCTTGAGGTGATAAAAATAAAATGCACATTTGGAAAACGATGTCATCATCTTCACATTGTAAAGAGGACCATGCGTTATTGGCAGAGGCGGACAAAATACTCAACTCCATTACTTGAGTGAAAGTACAGATACTGCTGGTCAAATATTACTCCATTACAAGTAAAAGTTGTAAAGACAGATTTTTACTTAAGTAAAATTACAGAAGTACTTGCTTTTAAAAGTACTTAAGTACCAAAAGTAAATTTCCTTTTTTATGTCAATGCACGGTTTTATTGTTGTACGTAATACTTGCAATACTTCTGAAGCAACTTAGAATACATTACACCTACTGAATACACTGACTAGCTTGTAGTATCTTTGGAATAAAGAGCTTTTAGAATGTTAAAAACCTATGGGGAAAAAACAAAACAAAAACAAAACAAAAAAAACAAAAACAAAAACAAAAAAAAACATATATATATATATAATACCCATTACTGAGAGAACTCAAATGGTTTAGAGAAAACAATTCCCTGAGCTAATTTAGCTTAGTTAATTGTCTACTACATGTAGTGTGTCTTGTGCTATACTTTTACGCCAGACGTAATGGGACACACACCTTCCAAAAAGTTCAACTTTTGTTTCGTCAGTCCACAGAGTATTTTCCCAAAAGTCTTGGATCATCAAGATGTTTTCTGGACGACTGGCTGGAAATGAAGTGTCCCCAACTAAGCAAGCCAGAGGCGACATGTACACACCAGCGTATGTGTAGCCATTCAATCGCATTTGAACAGAGTGGACAGTGTAATCCTGTAAATAAAAATGCTGGGAAATCACTTCATGTAGCCCTACAAGAGTGATTACTGATAAACTGCCTGAAAAAAAAGAAAGGTCGCATTTTAGAGAAGAAAAAAATGACCCACTGACTTTCAAAGCTGCTACATAGTAACGACTTTCTACTTCGAGGACCTTGATAGAAATGTAGAGTGAAAAGTACAATATTTGTCTTTCAAATGTAGTGAAGTTAAAGTCATAAGTTCCCAGAAAAAATAATACTCAAGTAAAGTACCGATACTCAAAAAGTGTACTTAAGTACAATACTCAAGTAAATGTACTTAGTTACTGTCCGCCTCTGGTTACTGGTATGTAAATATCATACATTCTTGTGAGAAGATTCACCACCATCCCCTGTGTATCTTTGATCTTCTGCTGTGTACAAGCAGAATAAACTTGTCACTCTGACAACTGCAGCAAAATCACGGGGCTGTGATGCGCATCTTTGTATTCTTAAAAACCTCTTTGGGTCAAACCCAGTCACAGAAGAAAATATTGACCTCTGACACACAATTGTTTAAAGAAAACACGGAGAGTCTGTCATCGTCCAATTGTTGTAATGCTTTCATCTCTCTGATTTACAGGATGGTGCTACACGGTTGTTCGCTAAATGCTCAGATCAATACTGACTCTCATTTTTAGCTAGATGACTTTGACAATGGCTGTTTTCAGTACTAGTGGGTTTGTCTTGGAAGATGGAAGAGACTTCTAACATACTTTGAGTATAAACTGTTAATAAAACGATTAGGTCTCTCCTGTTCAATGTGATTTCAATTGGACTTGATAATACCAAACATTAATATCCATCCATGCCATATTGATTTCTCTGGAGCCATGCCCGGCTCTTAGAGATTTTTTGAGTGACACCAGCATGATTCAATCGCGGACAGAAGGTTTTGATGTAATTTTTCTTCCTCTCATTGGCACAGATGCAACGGTAGATTTTGCTAAAGCTCCGATCGATACAGCTCCCTGCTTCTTGCATCTCTCCCACAGCTTAGCATTTCTTCTTACGGGGAAAGATCCCCTCGTTTTTGCCTGGAGAGGTGGACACATCAGCTACTGTTGTCTTTTTATATCTCAGCACTAAAAGCTCATGAAATGTTTACAGAACAAATCTATTCTACTAATTCTATCTGCAATATCTTATTTTCTTTCGCAAAAAAATATTTGTAAAAAAGCTATTTGATGGAATAGCCAAAATTGAAAATCTGCTGAATATTCACTCCTACTCAGGCTAACCAAGATGTAGATGAGTTTGTTTCATTATCAGAACAGATTTGGAGAAATTCACCATTATATCACTTGCTCACCAATGGATCCACTACAGTGAATGGGTGCCGTCAGAATGACAGTTCAAACAGCTGATAAAAACAGCACAGTAACTCCAATCTCCAGTTCATCAACAAACATCTTGTCAAGTAAAAAGCTGCATGTTTGTAAGAAACAAATCCATTATTGAGGCAGTTTGAGGCTAGACTGTTGCTTCTGGCCAAAATACCATTCCATAATCCATAATGTTTCCACCAGTGAAAAAATCCATCCCCTGTTGTCCTCTTACATAAAAATCTACTGACATATTTGTTTAGAACTGTTTTGGGATGTTTTCACTTGTAAACAGTGCTTGATCTGTGCTTTTTTATCAGCTGTCTGAACTCTCATTCTGACGGGACCCATTCACTGCAGAGGATTCATTGTTGATATCTACATCTTGGATGGCCTGAGGGTGAGTACATTTTCAATCAATGCCATTCACCGCACTCTTCCAGCTGGTTAGGTTCCAAGACCTATATTTATTCAAACATTGCAAAGGTTGGTCTGCACTCTAAATTCTTTTATTTGAATTAAAGCAGGGGATAAAAGACAAACGTTTTGGCTCTCTGCCTTCGTCAGTGTCACACTGCGTCAGTGTGCGAGTGAAAACCAACCTTTGCAGTGTTTGAGTACAACTTTCATTTTTGGGTGAACTATTCCTTTAAGTGTACCAGTGAGATGTTTGCAGATTTTTATTTATGGGATAGTAAAGATTGAATTTTTATTCAAAATTGCATTACATTAACTTAGTTTGCGGACCTTGAGTTGTCTAAAGAATTTTCAAGTGGCAAAATATGAATTTACATACACCTTGTTAATCTTACTCATCTGAAATTAATGGACGCCCACAACAACAGACGACGACCTCACAGGTGTTTACTCTACACAAGTCAATAACGACAGAACCCTTCAATTACATTCTACAGGGGATGCTAAAGAAGCATTTGTCTGAGACAGTTGGAAGAAGATTGAATTGATTACCTGATTATGAAGAGACAGAGTTATTATTGTCATAACTCACTCCCCATTACAGTTCTTCGGCTCTGCAGACAGGCTATAAAAAGCATTATGGCTGTAATGTGGATATGGTGTGTTTACCACCTGTTCTGCAGGGAATAGCTGGCTTAGTTTAGATATCGTCAAGATCGTTTTGCCCTGTGGTGAGAGAATCCTATTTTTACCGCATATTTTTGCACCCCTTGTCTTATTTGAATTAGAGGAATAGTTCACCTAGGAATGAAAAATCCATCATCCTACTCACCTTCATGTCTTTTCATAGCCGTATGACTTTCATTCTTCTGAGGAAAACAGAAGAAAATATTTATAGCATGTTTCTGAGCTGCTCTTTTCCATACAGTGAAAGTGAATGGTGACCACGGCTGTCAAGTTCTTCAAACAGAGCTATGGTATACTATAATTTCCTTTTTTTTCCTTTTTAGTCACATATTAATCAATTTTAAAAATGTTTTATCATTTAGTCAGATGATTTGGAGTATTTTTGTACAAATTTTGTTCATCAAAATTTTCAAAAATGAACACAACTTTAATGAATTTTGAAGCCTATATATAATGATCAAAAGTAAAAAGCTAAAGTTAGGCTATAAACAGACCTCAACATCACCACCACTAAACTTCCGACAACTCTTTCGACCTTTATTTAAAATCTACAAGTTGGAAAGTTTGAGATAGAATAGATTGCAAAAGTGCAATTTAGGGATGCTCATTTTAACCGGTTAACCATTAACCAACAGTAAGAATTTTGACTGATTAATACAGTCAGTTAAACGGTTTAAAAAGTATTTTTTTCCAGTTATTAATCAAAATATTTTAAAATGTTTGCTGCATGGTTAAAATACGCTATGCGTAGACCTATAAAATAAAAAAACAAAATTGAGAGAAAAAAAAACACGTCACATTTTATTATTTCATTCAGAAATAGGCCTAATGCCGACACAAAATGCTTACAGACATTATAAACATATAAGCTAGACTATTTTTGTTCCCCTCACTCCACAGCAAATCTTTTAAATTGAACCGTATACAGAAAAGAACAAGAATTAAAAATGTAAGAAGCTATAGCTATATAGGACAAGCCAAAACGAATTCATTTAGGCTAAAACGAAACTGGAACCAACGTTGGGTCTCTCATTCGACACAAATCCAAATGTTTCCGTATTCACGATGCATTTGAATGCCAAAATATTATTTATGTAAACCTGGTTTTGTACTTCACTCGCGTTCCAATGTCCACGTAAAACAAAATGTGCGCACAGATTTTACTACATATTTAAACTGAGCAGTGTGTTTTTTCTATATGTTTGACTGACTGTATTTTATTATAATGAACAGGCTGCATTGTGAAGTTAGCATTCTCAACTGTGTGCGCGTGTGCGGCGCCGGCGCAATCACTTGAATTTTTTCCTTCTGACAATGGAAGCAACTACTCCTTCGAGTCATACAGATAATCTAAACTGTAAAAGGTTTGCCTTTATTTGTGTATATTCACAATAAAAACAAATCTTTGTGCTTTTATAAAATAAAGAAAAATAAGATGCCACTTTCTGCCGTCTTGGTTTCTTTTCGCGCATGAACCAAAACTGCATACTAGACTAGCCTACTTGTTGCACAGTATTTTCTTTCGATTTGTTAATTTATTATTTAAGTAAAAATACAGAGTTCTGGCATGAAACTCTAGATGGCGCAGTCCGATAGGTCTAACTCAATCTGACCTAATGACATCATCACATGGCTCAGCTTATTGGTTCTCTCCTGTATCAGTAGCCAATGAGCTCGCTGCTCAACATTAAAATATATGACTAGTGCTTGCCGTAGCAGTGCAGCTTGCTTCAGAAACCCCCCACCTTACCCAGCTCCACCTGTATAGATCTGCTACGAGGTGATTCATGTATGCTATATGGGGGTTATTTCATGTATGTTATATTTGCAGCAGCAATATTTCTTACATGCTCACAGCAGCATGTTGTGGATGTATTGGCAGTAGCAAGTCTCGGTACTTGCTCTGCCACAGCAGCAGCAGCGTAGCAGATCTATTCCACCAAGACCAAATACATTAACATTGTCATGTACATAACCATGCCAATCCCTCTGAGAGTTATCATGACAGAAATATATTTCTCGTATAGGCCTATTTATTCGTTATATATAGCCTAGCTTTATTATGTTTTTCTCCGCTCGCAGAAGTGCTGCAGGTGCGTGATGTGACCATGTGAATCTTCATATTCTGTTGTTTGCTGCTTTTTGCGCATGTAAAATTAATCCCTGGAAAACAAATGTTAGTATTTTTAATGGGTCACAGACACTTATCCTTTCTAATTTTAACTCAATTCTAATTTAAAATAATCTTGTCGGTTAATGGTTAATAATCGGTTAACGAGCGTTGATTAGGAGAAATAACCGAAATGAACATCCCTAGTGCAATGATAAACACATCAAGGCTGTGAAAGTGGACTAGTGAGTATTAGTTTTCCTGTTCGACATGATGATGTTTAATGTCCCCGACAATTTTTGTTGTCCCTTCTAGCTACTTGTTAGCAACCACCTTTTCAAGACATGTAAAAGATAAAAAAAATCAGAGTGAGGTACTTTTATTTTACTTTTATTGTTCTGAAACTGATCTGAAAAATTTACAACAATGTAATTTTCTCAGATTTTTGTTCAAAATGTTTTTTGATAGAACTTACCCACACTCATTTTTTTCAAACCAGATGCTCATTCCTTTGATATATTCTTTATATATTCATATATAGAATTTATATATTAATATATTATAGAATTTACATATTCATAAAGCAGTATATTATGGGGTTCACAAAAGTTTGGTGAATATGATAAAAAATGCTGGCAACTTCTCTTAACCAAAAACCTGTTCAAAAACCCTAATGACTTGCGGAGGATTTTTTTTTTTTCCCTGTTATAACGGTTATAAGCACTGTTTAAGCTGGACTACTTAATATTTTCTTTTCAGTTATTTAATTCTATTAATTATTTTTTCCTTCATTATGATACCAGAACATCACCCTGACATTTTGAACATTGACTTGAAAGGAATTTAAATTCAGAAATAAAAAAGAAATATTAATCTCATCAAGTAAGAAGTGTATTTATGTAAGAGATGCATTTTTGATTAAATTCATAGATTGGACAAAAGAATGAGCACCTTTGTCATTGACCCAAATATCTTCTTTGTGTTCTGAAGAGGAAAAGGATTCATTTGGGTTTGTAACATCATGAAAGCAAGTAAATGATGACAAAATTAATTTCATTCATTTTTTTTTGGTGATTGTTTTTTTTATTTGAAATAATAACATTACAGAGCTTGAACGACAGTGTACATATTAAGAAAAGAAGGGAAAAAAACACAAGTACAGTGAATAATACTTCAGGGTAATTTAAAAGGAACATACAAATAAACCACGGCAGCAAATTACCACACAGAATAATGCATCTTCAATTTAAAACAAATCTTTTAAAGCTTGGGCTATTTTACTCCAATAGGTAACAGTCTGTATTCTAGCCCCATTAATCCTTGCAGTGCTGTGTTCTAAACAAACAAGATTATGAAAAGAAAGCAGCCAGAATCTTCTAAGATCCATGTCAGGTGTAAACCATTGCTGTATAATTGTTTTTTTTTTAGCTGCAGTGAAGCCAGACATTAACAGTCTTCTCTGAACTAATGTAAACTTATAAGAAGAATCATCATTTAACAACATAAGACAAGGATCAAGATCAAACTGCAACTGTCATATTTTTTAGCACTTGAACTACATGTTTCCAGAAATTGTATATGACTAAACAATCCCAAAACATATGCAAAAAAGTACCTTTAGAATTATTATTATTACACAGACTGCAATTAGGATTAGATGAGAGTTTCATCAAGTATCATTTATATGGGGTACAATACATTTTGTGTACAGTTTTGAAATGAATAAGAATGTGCGAGGGGTTTTTGGAGGTAAGGCAGAGATTTAACCAAACTGTATTCCAATCAAGACTATAACCCAACCAGGAGAGTTCACACCGCTACTATCTTCAAGGACTTATATGAACATTCAAGTAATTGCTTACAGATAAAGGGGACCATGCCCTGACAGTTTCCAGTGTTTTTGATCCACTTTAACAATGGGTGATCATCTAAGCTAGAATTCCAGGGTACCCCATATGCTTTCATTGCAGACCTTAACTTCAAATACATAAAAAGGAGGTACCTGGCAAGGAGTTATCTGCTTGAATATCCTGAAATGTGTGCAGTCCACTACCATTGAATATATCACCAAATATGAGCACACCTTTTAAGGACCATGAGGGTAACAGAAAGGTTGATTACCAAATAATAGGCGGGCATTGTTCCAGAGAGGAGACTGACGTGAGATTTTTTTTAACATGACCTGCAATCTTTTCTGCATTAAACCAAGCATTTAAAGTAGTTGAAATAATGTTTCCGAACTTCTGATGTAAGCTTCTTGAGCCTACACCAGTAAAAGGCAGATTTTGAAGCCTATGGGGGAGAACACGGTCAGACTCAGTACTCCAGGGTACTTTGGAGTGGGTGTCCACCCAGACACGCATGGCCCTAATTTGGAAAGCAATTAGTAAAGCATTAAGTTAGGGAGAGCAAGACCGCCATGCGGTTTTGCACGCTGTAATACTGAAAAACTGACTCTAGGACGCTTACCGCCCCAGATGAATTTAGAAATGAATGAATTAATTCCTTTGAAAAATTTAGGGGTAGGAAAACAAGGGAGCATGAAAAATAAAAAGTTAACTCTAGGTAAAATGTTTATTTTAACCGTACTGATTCTGGCTTGCATTGACATTTTTAAGTTGTCCCACCTCTGTATATCCCGCTTAATTTTCTGTCTGATTTAAAAAAAAAAAATTTGTCTGAGCAATCCTAGACAGAGAATCAACAATTTTAATACCAAGGTTCACTGCCTTACATATTAGCATGTATCAAATACTACATTTAGAATGTAAGTATTTTACACTTCAAGGGGTCCAACTATATTTTAAAAACGCATTAAAATGTTTTTAAAGGCCATCAATCTATTAGTGTGAGTATCTAAAGCGACACATAGGTTGTGGGTCATTTCATTTACTACAATCAAATAAAGAAATCAAGTGACATGATTCCAAAGTATTTCTACGAGAAAATAATGGCAAAACAACGTGGAAATAACGTTATTGCGTTCATCAAATGAGACATCAGCTATAGTTTCTGAAGAAAATGTACCATGTTTTTACTATAGTAAATATAGTTTAACGATAGCGTTTGTAATTAAACCATAGTAGCCACAAATTTACCATTGTCTGAGAGTCCATGAAATGTACTTTAATATCATAAACCATAAAATGTAGTCAACTTTCTACTATGGTTTATTTTCATAATAGGTAAACACGGTCACATTTCCTTGATTCAGCCAGCTGCACAATGTGACGCAGAGAATAAAATCCTGTCTTCAATCCAACAATCTGAGGCTGAACTAGCGCAGTTTGGTAGCTCAGTGCGTTCATTACTGGCGTCACACGGTGCGGTGTCTTTTAGCGCGTGTTCGAAACCCATGCCAAACAGACTTTTTTGTTTATTTTCCGTACTTCAGCCGCTACGGGCGATCATAGCAATAATTTGTAATCTTTACAAGAATACCAAAATCATGTAATGAGCAAGTGTGCGTTTATTAGACAGCTTAATATCATGTCAGTTTGTGCTTTCAGAATCGGCGAATCTGCTGCGGTCGTTCCATCACATCTGGAGCGAAAGACCCGAACCAGGAAGTTGGTCAGCAGTTAAACCGTAACACCGGGAAGAGGAGAAATGACTGAATTCCGAGTGTATCTTCTTCTGTACCTCAGTGAAAGCCTTCCTTTTCTTAGTGGTGTCTACGCTGTAATCCAGGAAGAAATGAAGAGTTTCGCTGCTGAACTTGACTGGGTATACGGCCCTTGCCCCTTTGAGGATGGCTTGTCTATCGGTGTAGTCCAGCAGTTTGAATATGACTGTGCGGGGGCGGTTAGACGGCTTGTCTGAATAGATGCGATGTGCGTGTTCGATTTAGATTTCTCTGTTCGCGATGGAAGGTATCCATTTGGGCAGGTTCGCCTTTAAAAAGGTGATACAGTCATCTCCCTCAGCACCTTCTCTGAGGCTGACTAACCGTACATTGGATCTTCTGCTGCGGTCTTCCCTGTCAGCAGTCTTTAATGTGACATCGTCGAATTTAGATTTCAGATCGCTGATCTGATCCCTGTCTTTACGAACAGCAGCTTGGATGGAGTCGCATCTGGATTGGAGCAGACATACCGATTTTCCCACTTGCTCAATCTGTTTGGTTACGACGGTGACCGCTTTATTGGTGTTTTCAATTTCACGTTTCAGATCTAAAATCTGAGGTGTCAGCACATCACCTATGGCAGATTTGACAGCGGCAGAAACAATTCTGTCTAAATCAGTCTTTTGCTCGCTCAAGGCTTGATTCACTCCGGCCAAAATGGCGCCATCCATCTCAGCTTGGGAGATAGCAGTGAGGACTCCTTAAATTTCTTCTTAATAAGAGAGATTGTGTCCTTCCAAGTATAAACAAGTGTGGTCTGGGTCGTCATTTTCGATGATTTCACGTAGTTTAGCATTTAGTTATCCTTCAAAGACCTGGAATTATGTGAGTGGTGTGGAGAGCGTCTTTTCAAAGCTGCACCGCCATTAACGTGACCTCATTTCATTTATGACTAAACTTTCGCTTTAATATCAACCCTCCTTTGATAATAAATTCTTTATAGTTGATTCAGAAATGAAAGCAGTGTAAGGATGAAGAAAAATGCACCAGAAACTCTGAGTCATGAAGCATTCAATACTCAGCGGTGCAAGAGATTCAGCACATATTGTTTGGTCAGTTGTTGTTTCCCCTCACATTTCTCCCCTATAGCACTTGCTGTCAGGAGCTGTGCTCTGCTGTGTTTTACAGTTTTTGCAAGGTGTTGAAGAAATCTAAACATCCTTGCTGTCGGCTACGGCTCAAACGCCTTGTGCTGACAGTTTCTGCTGTCAGTTTCCTCCCTCATCCTACTGTCCTCTCTGCAGAGGTGAGGCTTGTATGATTAGTGATGGCGAGGTGCAAGGAGACTGCTGAGGGAGAAGAAAAGATGGAGGAAAGAAAATGAAAGAAGAAGAAAGAGAGGGAGGGAGATCTGTTCAGCTTGTCAGTTTGTGGTTCTGTCAGACACCTGTCCCACTGCTTTCTGATGGTTTGTCCCTTGCTTCACCTTTCTGCTAAGAGGCTGCTGCTCCTTTCTTGTGTGAGAGGCAGGTGCATGCGTGCATTCGTGTGTGTATGTGTATGTGTGTTTGTGTGACTCTCTGGACAAATTGTGAACCTTAGCTGAAACGACTGTGGTATTCTGTGACATGTGCACCATGTGATTTTCCAATGTACTGCCAGTCACAAAGTCAGCAAAATGGAAGTTAGCTTAATTGTTTCTCAATAGACAATTATTTTTAAACAATCGATACAAGACTATGTTTAATACCCAAAACTGCAAAAATAACATGTTTTAATTAAAGTCAACATGAATTTAAAATTCTAACTATGTACTTTTTAAAGGGACGGTTCAACTAAAAATGAGAATTCTGTCATTTACTCACCCCCTAAACCTGCACGACTTTCTTCTGCAGAACACAAAAGAAGATATTCTGAAAAATGCCATGGACAAAAAATGTAATTCTCAAAAAATATCTTCTATTATGTTTCACAGAAGAAAATACATCACACAGATTTTGATTTTGACCTTGTCGTTTTGAATTGAAGTGAACAATGTTTATTTAGTGTATTTTTTTGTGTACTATTGTGTGCTTGTTTTTAAATGATCTGCACTGTATGTTCAACATAAGATTAGTCTTCATAATTTTTAATGAAAGATAAAAGTTTCCTAATAAGTTTTTATTATTATTTATAATTCTTTATTTATTATATTTAATGTTCCATAGACAAAAAACACTAAGACATTAATCGAAATATGTTCTGTTATGTTTCACAGAAGAAAGCAAGTCATACTTTTTTTTTTATTATGTGCACTGATAT
>NW_015548296.1:1871890-1872568 GCF_001515605.1 Sinocyclocheilus anshuiensis | reverse complement strand
GTACCACCGGTACTTAAAAAAAACCTGGTACCGTAACGTTTTCATTTTTTTAATACCGACTTGGTACCGAAATACCGGGTCTTTTGACAACACTAATTATAACCTAAAGATGCTCTGTGAAAGTTTGAAACAGAAAATAGTGGTTTTCATCTTGCCACTTCCTTGGTAAAGAAAACACATTTTTACTCAAATTAATTCAAATGGATTTATAGCGTTTTGGAACCAAACTCTCAAACTAATATATAATATATATATATATATTATGTATTCAACATTTGAAGTTGATCAAAAAAGTTAATCAAAGACAAGAGCGGGTATTGTTTTGGTTTTAGGACAACTTTGAAACATACGTCCCTTTTAGAATTCGTATCAAGGGCATGTGCTGCTTCAGTTAGGTTATTAGTGAGAAATAATGAGGTTATAAGAGAGAAACAATGCGGCAAGATGTGCATCCGAATGAGAGAGAGAGAGAGACCGCGAAGCTAGACGTTTCTTCTTATATAACTAACATACTCCATACGAATAGCTCAGTGAATAATAAAAAAAAACATAGACCTGGCTAGAACAAGTGGAGTGATACAAAATTGTGAAAGTGCATTCCTGTAGCGATACCAGTACAATAGCTCACGGTTCTCAACCAATCAGATTTGAGAACCAGAACGAACTGTTGTATAAATA
>NW_015548296.1:1871194-1871790 GCF_001515605.1 Sinocyclocheilus anshuiensis | reverse complement strand
ACACACACACACACACGTTTACTTAGCTATCTAAATGGGGACATTCCATAGGCATAATGGTTTTTATACTGCAAACTGTATATTTTATCGCCCTACACCAACCCTACACCTCACAGGAAACTTTCTGCATTTTTACAATTTAAAAAAATCTGTTTACTTTATTTTTATACCAGTTTTACAAATGAGGACGTCCCCAAAGAGAGGTTTTTGGAGATTTTGTCAGGTTTAGCTCACTTTTGGGTACAAATTTGTCCCCAAAATATGGTTAAGTAGGTACACACACACACATATATATGTAATCTCTTTATTTAGACAGTAAATATGTTTAATTTATTTGTATAAATTAAAACAAATAGAAATAATTAATAAATTATTATAAATTAATTACAAATTATTACATAACATGTTCAAATTAATTTTTAAATCATGATCTGCTGAATTTGATTTTCTGTTTTACTGTGAAATATGAAATATAGAAGTAGGTAGCGAGCTTTGTTTCACGTTCACTTTAAGAAACAATGTATGTTGATCACATGCATTCTGGATTCAACCCGATGATATGGCTTGTCATTATTCTAGTGTTTTGCAGCTGTGCA
>NW_015548296.1:1864617-1869861 GCF_001515605.1 Sinocyclocheilus anshuiensis | reverse complement strand
CAAACTGTCTATTATATCGCCCTACCCCTAAACCTACCCCTTACAGGAAACTTTCTGCATTTTTACAATTAAAAAAAAACTTTGTTTACTTTATTTTTATACCAGTTTTACAAACGAGGACATCCCCAAAGGGAGGTTTTTTGGAGATTTTGTCAGGTTTAGCTCACTTTTGGGTACAAATTTGTCCCCAAAATATGGTTAAGTAGGTACACACACACACATATATATGTAATCTCTTTATTTAGACAGTAAATATGTTTAATTTATTTGTATAAATTAAAACAAATAGAAATAATTAATAAATTATTATAAATTAATTACAAATTATTACATAACATGTTCAAATTAATTTTTAAATCATGATCTGCTGAATTTGATTTTCTGTTTTACTGTGAAATATGAAATATAGAAGTAGGTAGCGAGCTTTGTTTCACGTTCACTTTAAGAAACAATGTATGTTGATCACATGCATTCTGGATTCAACCCGATGATATGGCTTGTCATTATTCTAGTGTGTTGCAGCTGTGCATTTCTGCATCCAATCATGCGGTCAGGGCCATTAGTGCTCTCACTGTGCTGCCTGCTCAGTGGTGCTGAGGCTTTTTCTGTCTTATTTTCCCTCTCCCTTTCCCTCAATCATGCCATCTTCCTTTCTTGCTCTCTCTCTCCTGCTCGGTTGGTGTGTAATTGGGCCTCAAGTAAATGGAGATTTGTATGGAGATCAGCACTCAGCGTATCCACGCACGCACACACATACACACACACACCAGGGATAGCTTTTAATCAATGGCCGGAATGAGAGAACTAACATACGATAAAAATCCACCGTTCCGGCATCAGCTTTGACCAGTGCCGAGTCCTTTGTGTCCCAGGTTCTGTAATTGTCTCAGTATCTGATTTCATTTGACTTTTTGATAAGAATAACCTCATTGGCTCTGCCTTGATATTTCCAATCCCATCATCCCTCAGAGAATGATTAACTCTCCTCCTGGCTGCGAACGGCCGTCACCGAGGCGTAAAATATTTTTTGTATTACCCAGCATTTCCGCAAGCCTCAGTTGAGATCTTTGGCAGATGAGCTGGAAATAAACAGAGGGGGGAGACAGTGAATCAAAGCTCCTAATATTAAATGATACGATATTAATTAGGGACAGGCGAGAAGTAATGCATCACATCTTATTGAAAAGGGCCCCGGAGGATTAAATTAGACTCGCGAGGACGGGGCTAAAAATCACCTAACCTTTTCTCCGTTTTAATATAAGCCATCCAGCGTGGTGGCGGTGCGCTTTTAGTGGCGCTCGTTAAGATGTAAAGGGTTCTGTGAGGAGCTCCACTCCTTCTCTCTAATGATCATTATGCTCTGTGTAAACAGAGAAGCTACTGTTTGCTCTTCCCAATCCCACTCCAAAGGGTCATTCTTCTTCATTATCGCCGTCACAAAGTGCCTGACGATTATTGTGTAATTCAATTTGTTGTATCATTTTCAACAAATTGCTTCAGCCGTCTTTAGCCAGGGAAAAAATGTTTATGAGCGCGTACGTCCGCGTTTCCACACTATATGCTTTTAAGATGCCAATTTCCTTTGCCTTGCTAGTTAGCGACGATGAAATTATGTTTTTCCAGCACGTTATTCTCCACGGTATTAGTTTAGCGAGGACATTTCTGGCAGAAAGCGCTTTTTAAAATGCTGTTTTGAATTGCCTCGCTGAATCAGAGCTCCAGGGATAGGCTGCGGCCTTTGCTAATGGACTCCCTCATTTGAGCAGGTAAGACAATTAGCCATATTACCGAGCCCACTTAGCTACAGGCTAACCTGTGCGCTTCTGTGGCACCTAAAGTGCTCTGCTTTGCTGGTGTCGAGCCGAACAAGTCGTGACTGCCAAAAGGCTAGGCTGTTTAAAGGTGGCTTGTTTGCTTTCAGATGCAACCGTGTTTGTTTGTTTGTTTTTCGGATTCGTCGAACGCTTTTTGTTCTAAGCGCGATGCCACAACAGAAACGCAACGCTTCATCCCAAACCTGACTGACCAGAGGCGAGCGTGTTTAACCTTGGCCGTGATTGAGAGGCAGATGGCACACCCTTATGTCTGCTGAGTATAGCAGTGTGCTAATGAAGTGATGTCTCCATAAACAGCAGACACGGGGTCAGTCAGGCTGCTGCTGGCCCGGAGAGAAGCTGTTGTTGCAACAGTGGACAGGCCTCTGGAGGACTAAATAATGAGCACTTGCTCCCGGTCTTGCTGGCCCTCTGCTGCCATCTCTCAGCCCTCAGGGACTTGACAGAGAAAGACCAAACACACACCTGTACACAGAGGGACAAATGCACAGACTTACTTGTGCAGAGTGAGAGCCTCCTATAAATACAGATGCACACAAATACCGGTACACAGACAAGCAAATACATATATTTATCTCCACATCCAGCTTCTGGATGTGTGCTCGCACAGAAATACCAGTAAATAGTAGTTGCTACAGTACAAACACATATGCTAAGTATGCAGACAGTGTGCGTTCTATGAGATGTAGAGGTTCGGTATTTACTAAGGCTGTCGATCAATTCAAATTTGATATACTGATTCATTATTTAAATTATTTGCAGTTACTTGCATGTATATCAATATTTGCAGAGGAAAGCCTTGAAAGATTATTATATATGGCTGTTACTTATACAGTTACCAATTGTTGTGACAATTTTCTATTTCAATAAAGGTATGAGATAAAAGTCTTTTAAAGATTTATTTTCTTGCAAGACAAGTTGACAGTCATACAGTCACTACTGCAGAGTGCGACCAAGAGAAATATGTTGACTCCGGATGCTTCTATTTCATCCAGTCGTAACACATTTTCAACATATGTGTCCATTTAAGGTATCTAAATATATCTAACTATGTCCCCTGGATGCGGTTCTAAGTATTTAATGCAAATCATTTTCTTAGAAGCGAACACGTAGGAGCTCTAAAATAACACTTCTGGTCTCACACTGAAGAAATTATTCATTGAATTTACATTTTTTTTTTAAGGTAAGTGGTTGCAATCAATTTATTTTAGCTACATTTAAATAAACAAATTTAGTCGACTAACTTTCAACATGCTTTTATTTTTTAAATGTAGCTAAAATAAATTGTTTGCAACGACTTACATTAAAGAAATTTAGTATAATTTTTTTCAGTGCACTTTCAGCTACACACACACACACACACACACACACACACACACACAAGCACAGTTTAGAATGGTGGCTTTGTTGATGGTGATATAAATAAGTCTGAGCAGTGTTGCCAGAACTAGAAAAAAAAGCAACCAGCTCTGACAAAGCAGGCCTAAAACTAGTGACTGCAGTTTTTTGTGCTTTCTCAGGGAGGTGTTTATGACTCAGAAATGAATTCATTTCATTCATCTGATGAAGAGATATTTTTAAGCAATATAGTAAGTGGTTGCAATCAATATATTTTAGCTACATTTAAATAAACAAATTTAGTCGACTAACTTTCAACATGCTTTTATTTTTTAAATGTAGCTAAAATAAATTGTTTGCAACGACTTACATTAAAGAAATTTAGTATAATTTTTTTCAGTGCACTTTCAGCTACACACACACACACACACACACACACACACACACACACACACACTTCCTGTTGGTCTTTTAGCACATCAAAATAACTCAATCATACTGATGAGGCATTAAGATAGTTTAAAGAAGAACACTCTTTTGTAAAGTAAAGCAAATAATACCTATAATAATAAAATTTCCCTCACACCAATATTCTTCACAATATCTTTTTATGTTTAACAGAATAAAGAAATTCATTACGTTTTGGAACACAGACGAGTAAATAATGACAGGGTGGACTGTCCCTATTAAGAGCATACTGTAGACTTTTCAACAAAATCTAAACAATAAAACTACTATTAAAAAGCAAAAATACCAATAAGTTAACCCATGTTTTGACCAGCACATAAATTGCATACACTTTTATATATACATTTGAATTATTTATATGCATATATTGTCATAAATCTTGTAACTATGTGTGATTATGTATGTGTATATGAATTATTTTACCCTGGTTTTATATTGATTTTCACTACTAAATATTTAATATATGCAGTCGCTGTGTGACTGTAATGCTGTGCAAAGGGTGATGTTGAAGCTTCATTCATTTCTTGTGGAACCAGGGAGCGCTTCTCTCTAACTGCCTTAGAGTCTGCATTATCTTCCGAAGTTAACTGATAAGGAGTAGCTTCCTGATGAGAAATAGTTTATTTGAAAAAGAATTAAAAAAAATAAAAATAAGAATTATGAGAAAAATATGTTTAGTTTTATATTGATTTTCACTACTAAATATTTAATATATGCAGTCGCTGTGTGACTGTAATGCTGTGCAAAGGGTGATGTTGAAGCTTCATTCATTTCTTGTGGAACCAGGGAGCGCTTCTCTCTAACTGCCTTAGAGTCTGCATTATCTTCCGAAGTTAACTGATAAGGAGTAGCTTCCTGATGAGATATAGTTAATTTTAAAAAGAATAAAAAAAAAAAATAAATAAGAATTATGAGAAAAATATGTTTATTTTGTGTTCATCTAAGGCCTACACTGTCCGGACCAAACTTATTAGTGCATTATTATTTTTATTTTGTATAATTAATACTGAATGTAGTTTTTACTAAAATAACACGTTAAATTAAAAGTCCTAGTAGTTATGACTAATAATCAGAGGAGCAGGAGGCTGTAAAAAATATGAAAAAGAAAATACTTGTTTTATTTTCAGTGCATGCTGAGTAATATCACAATATATTTTCCTGTATTTCCTTTTATTTAAGCCAAAATTCAGCTGGGGAGTGTGATGGTGCAAGGCATCTTTATTATGAGAGCTCCCGAGGAAGAGATAGAATAGGCATCTGAAGTCATTCACAGCAAGATATAAAAAGCACACAATCTCCAAACATCTCCTTTAAAGCACAAATGAAACAAAGAATTCAGTGTCCGTGGCAGGAAGCTACTCCTTATCAGTTAACTTTTGAAGATAATGCAGACAGTCCTGCAATTACAGAGAGAAGCGCTCCCTGGTACCAGAAGAAATTAATGAAGCTTCAACATCACCCTTTGCAAAGCATTGCAGCCTTATGGAAACTGCATATATTAGAACACAGAATCAATATAAAACAAGGGTAAAATAAGTCAAATGAATGTACAATATATATATGTATATATATATATATATATATATATAGAGTGGTGGTCAGA
>NW_015548296.1:1859897-1864563 GCF_001515605.1 Sinocyclocheilus anshuiensis | reverse complement strand
ATTCCTTCATCCAGAATCTCTCCAGACCCTTCAGATTCCCAGCTCCATGATGGTGCTTCTCCTCTTCAGTTCACCCCACTCATTTAATATAGGGTTCAGGTCAGGGAACTGGAATGGCCATAGCAGAAGTTTGGTTTTGTGCCCAGTGACCCATTTTTGTCTCAAACTCTCCTCCTCACCGTGCATTAGGACGATATAGAAACACGTCCTCTTCCAGGCAGATTTGTAACATTTTCTGTTGATTGGAAATTCTTAATTATTGATTATTCACTGCTCTAGCTCTTTTCTTAAAGTCACTTTCTAATATATATACACAACACACACACACACACACACACACACACACACATTTTTGAATAAATTTATTTTCTGCAATTTATTAATTACAATATTTACTAGCCAAAACAATATGCCATTCAGATTATATTTTAATAACATTTTTGCTCTTTAATGATAGTTTTACGATTGAAAGTTTGCTGAAATAAGAGGCTTTTTAATGGCCACATACTGTAGAGTACATTTATGTTTAATGAACTTTCAACCTCAAGACCTTGAAATATGTGCCTGTACAGAAGCTGACTTTAAAAACTAATAATAAGTGTGATTAAAACATAACAATTAGCCTCAGTCTCCCATATATGAATAATCATGTTAAGGAAAAGCAATAATATATTAGATGTTCTGCAAAAGTTTCTGTGCTTTCTGGAAGCAATTCTGAAAGGGCAACATTCATTATTAGCTCTCCAGACATGAGCCAGATCCACAATCACCTCTCAGATAAGACACACAGGTGGCTTCACAAACCAATTATCCAAGAATCCTTCAGATCGTCATGTTCCCAGCAGCACCGCTTCATACTAAAACTGTTAATAATAAATAATAATAGAAACAGGGTGTAAATTCGGCTTTGCACATGTAACCATTACCTCCACATGCTCAATGCTCTTTGTCACACAGTCTTTCACAAAGTTTTCTCCCGATCTATATTGGGCCCATTTCCAGGTCTGAGCTTTTTAGTTAGACTTTAATAGAGATGAAACCCCTCCATTCATAAATAGAACTGTCCTGGATCTTAAGCATTGTTCATTAATTTAAATGCAAAGGAAAGTGTATTGTAAAGACATATTAGACATGCTGATCAGGTTAAGTAAACTAGTGTTTTCAAACGACCTTCTTTTAAATAAGGACATTCATTTCACTGCCCAAAGGAGGTATGATTTAGTTCTTCCTGAGAGAAAGCAAATGAAGCATACTTAAGAAGAGTACTTGTGGCAAGTCAGAGTGCACTTGTGATACCCACATGAGCTAAGACTTGCTTTCCTGTATTAATATTGTTATTATTTCAAGTCACCAGTGAATTAATGAAATACTTGTAGTGCATCTTGGGATAGCAGTGTTACTGCATGTCAATCTTGATTTTTTTTTTTTTATCTGAACTGGTCCTGTGTGTTCCAAAGAGGTTTTTCAACTTTTGTCAGACCTCCTGGTGCATGTAGATTTTCATAGAGTATTGTAAGAAATTGAGTGCTTCCTATAATTATGTTTACAGTAATAATGTATTATTATATATATATCTGTGTGTGTGTGAGATTCAACATTAATAAAAAAATATTGCATTCACGACATGAAGGTGAGTAAATGATGACAGTATTTTTTTAAGTGTGAAAATGGTGCCAAAGTTAAAAATTACACGTTGTCGAGGTGCTGAAAGTGATTAAATATTACAGAATTTTATAAACCTGATAATGATGGCTTTGGAAAGCCTTTGGCAAGGTTTGGGAAATATTGATGTCTAACTTCATAGTGATTAATGTGACTGAAGAAAAATGCATTTAATGTGATTGCATGCAATGTGGGTCATGATGAGGGCCTCTGATGCTCTCACTTAACCTAAAATTGTGCTTTTTTTAGAAAATTAGAAAACAGTAAATTATTAAAATGACAGATGTGTGCTGAAGTTAAATACTTCATAGGCATATATAGCTTGATATAGAGAAACACTTGTGCATGCAATTATTATTGGTGCAACATGATTATTTAAAAAATAAATAACTCGCATTAGCTATTTTAGCTTAAGTTATTCGGTATCATTAATTCTCAGAAACAACGTACAAAGGCTTTGCTTTAATCAAAATCCATTATTGTCGTTTATAAAGTCCCTTTGTCGTCGATAAACAGTGAAAGATCTTTAGTTGCACATAATGGACTTAAGAGGTTTTCGTTAATTCAAGTTTTCGCATGCTACTTGGATATTGATGCTTTTATGCTTTTACCATGGGCATTCATACTGTAAGAAGCATCGCAAACCAAAAATGATTTGCAATCAACTTGTTGAGAGAAAACAAGTCATTGAAGAACCCTTGATTCTCACACACTTGTTCTCATTTAGACGCATAATGACAAAGCTGCTGTTTGTTTTCAGTGCGGCCACAATAGCTCAACCCACAGACAGCCCACTCTTTCCCCTTCCAGTCTTTGCTTTGGTTTTTGTCACAGAAAAGCCAAATCCACCACTAGCATGTAATTACTGCCCATTAAGAGACCCCGATCTGTTTTTATGACCCACATTCATTTTTATGTACTCTATTCTGAGAGGTTTCTTCCCCTCTCCCAGGCATTTCTCCCTCTTTTTCAAAGCCTCTCTCTTAGAGAGTCTGTTTCTTTCTCCTTTCTACCCCCCATCTGCTGTGCTGGCACTTTGATAGTGGAATAGCAGAGGGGACCCACATCCCCTGAGCTCCCCAGTCAATATATCATATCTATACCTTGAAGGAGATACACAGAGGGCAGTCGCAATGCAAATAGGCAAAGATGTACGGCGTACACATTTGACTGCATTGCTAGTTGAAAGTGGGTGATAAAGGTCAAATGTCTAAAAGCAATTCTCCATCTATCTTACAAATTATGCTGCTTGTCTTTGCACAGATTTTTCTGTGCAGCACTGTTGGTGCAAATGAATGCGTTGTCATTAACAATCCAATATTAAAAAGTTTAATTATCAAATTTTTTCCAAATGTGGGCTCAGTAATGTTTTGTAATCATAATAGTTTACTCACAAGAAAGGGAATAGTACTTTTGAGAAAACATGATTCAATGTGCACATATGTGCATCAGCCTTCTGTCTTCTAAAATGGGTTTTTAAAAAGAGAAAATGTGAAAGGAAGGAATGCAATAACAATGTAAAAGTGGATATTATTCTTTCTGCTATATACTGTAATTACTAACATTTTATTCCATTAATATGTAGAATACTTATTGTTATACTATATAATACTTATTATTATTAATATTATTAATATTATGAATTATATATATTAGGGATGTGCATCTCCATGACTGAGGCCGATACGATATGCATCTCGATGCATAGCCAACGATACGATACATTAAAGATACATATAATGAAGCAGCTACTGATGTGATGCGATACGATTCACCCCTGTTACGATGCAGTGCGATCCAATTTCGATTCGATTCAACACAATGCGATTCGATGCAATATAATGCAATGGAAAAAATATGATCACTTCTAATGCCTCGAGGCCTGTTTCATAAAACAAGTTTACCAAATAAGCCAGGCTTATTTCAGTTAGTCTGACTCATTGTCAAATGATTTGGTTCCATAAAGCAAATTTAACATAGGCCTAGATCAAGCTAGTCACTGTGGCAACTTATACTGGGAAACTAACCTGGTCTAAAGCAGGCTAACTGTCAGGCTAAGCTAAGCTCCTCTACTGACCAATAGGAACGTAATGATATTACCACTCTCTCATATACATATACTCTCATTATTATTTGACTTTTTTTTTTTTTTTACAGTTACTAGCCATGCAGCCTTTCTCTATGGTTTTATGACAGCTGTACCTTTTATAGTTTGCAGAACAGATAGCAGAACATTGCAATCTAAAATAGCTTTTTAAAGCATTAAAATAACTAAATTAAAAGTTAAAATCACTGAATTAAAAATTCAAATAAATAATAAAGAAAATGATTATTTTAACTGGTATAAGAAACACACATTCACTCATTTGAGCTTAGTTAGCTCAACTAACTAGCTTAGTTAATTAGGACTGTGCTAGCTTACCTTTGATTTACCCATTACAATAGTCCCTTTACAGTTACTGCTATCATAAAAATACACTTAAATGTAGGTTTAAAATTCTACAAAAGACACATTTAATGCCCAACAACAAATATTTTAGCAAAATATGCTCGTTCACTCGCGTAAGCCTCGCCCACTCCTGACAGCAAAATGGATATGTTTGCGTGACTTTCTGACATTTACAGATGAAAAATATACCTGTGACATGTCAGTTATGCACTGAGGAAAACACAACGTCTCAAATGCATTAAACAGCACAGATATATTCGCTGTTTGTCATGGTGGATCGATTTGATCCATGATCGACAAAAAGCTGCTTAAAATTAAACGTGCACAAATTAGTGAGATTGTGTGAAATTATTTTGTCGTTTATGGAACCGCTTTAGCCCAGATTGATTTGTTAGGTTATTTCAGGTCAGGTTTTGGACTTTAATCCCCACTTTTCCTCAGGTCTCCGTGGTGTTGTGATATGTCATATTCATGCAGCAGCAGCGGTGATGAAAGAACGCGCTTGAGAAACGGTTTCGAGAGGAGAAATCAATCTACATATAAAATATTGGTCAC
>NW_015548296.1:1814349-1859628 GCF_001515605.1 Sinocyclocheilus anshuiensis | reverse complement strand
CGTGCACAAATTAGTGAGATTGTGTGAAATTATTTTGTCATTTATGGAACCGCTTTAGCCCAGATTGATTTGTTAGGTTATTTCAGGTCAGGTTTTGGACTTTAATCCCCACTTTTCCTCAGGTCTCCGTGGTGTTGTGATATGTCATATTCATGCAGCAGCAGCGGTGATGAAAGAACGCGCTTGAGAAACGGTTTCGAGAGGAGAAATCAATCTACATATAAAATATTGGTCACTTTCTAAACAATAAAAGTATAGCGCATCCACTAGTAATTATATATAAATAAATCGGTTTTTGCTGATGCAAATACATCAGAAACGATGCATCGCGATATAAATGCCAACTTGTATCCGATGCACACTTTTTAAACCGATGCATCGCATCGTTAACTTTTTATGCCGATGCACCGAGCGAATCAGTGAATCTTCCCATCCCTAATATATATATTATTTATTCATATTATTTATGTTTATGTACTTAGTATTTATGTAGTTAGTAATAATGTATTAATATATTTTCAAGATGATATTTGACACTTTTTTTAACATTTTAATTTTTTACAATATGAATCAGGGCCCGTATTCACAAAACATTTTATTTTACCACTAAGAGTTCTCCTAAATAGCAGTAAAAGTTTTTCTCTTAAAACCTATTCACAAAGCTGCTGAGACAAACTTTTACTAAGGAATAGAGAGAAGTCTAAGAGTAAGGGCGGGGTTGACCTCGTTGCTATGGATGATGTCAGCATGCTTACTAACTATGCACACAGTGATTGGCTGATATTGTCTGTCAGAGATTTATTTATGGAAATATTGTAGAGCACAATATTATGTTGCCGTATTTAAATAAAGGTTTAAAAAATAAAAAATGTTAATTGCCACATTCAAATAAAGACTTTAAAATGCAGTATAAGTGTCACTAATTAAACAAGTATATGTTTACCTTATTGTCAGCCTTTTATATGTATGCTTCTCAAAAACAATTAGCGGATATGCATATAAACAGCCTTTTAATTAACGGAGTAGAATAATCATGGCTGACAGTATGCAAACATAAAAAATAAAAAATAAAAATTGGACGAAAGAACAGCTGTTACTTCTTGCCCAACTGGTTAATGAAAACAAGGATATAATCAAAGGAATATTAGGAGTTGAGGTAACCTCCAAAACCAAAGGGTGATACCTTTTTAAAAGGTCATTATCTTCAAATGTTTCTAAAATGTTTATGTTCCGAGGCAGATTGCAGATTGCCTGCAACAGCCATTTTAAGATAGTTTGTGGCTTGGTATTAGTGGCTTAGGAGTCCTCTTCACTACTCCTAATGTTTCACAGATTTAGGAGCTAATTTTAGCGCTAAAACGCTTTGTGAAATACTCTTAGAACAAAAAGTTAGGAGTCCTAAATTTAGGACTGACACGCCCATTATCTTTAAGATTTTCTCCTAAATCGGCGAGCTATGAGCTACTTTTAGCCTTAAGATGTTTTGTGAATACGGGCCCAGGTTTTTATAAAAATATATTGGCGACCATCATATTTTGGGATCTGTGGCATCAAAAAGTTTGAAAAGCCCTGTTCTAGGAAAAGTTGTTTGTTGAGATCACATGACGTGAGTTAATAATTTTAATAATAATAACAACAATAATAATAATAATGTGTTTATCCAACTGATAATTTCCTGTCATTTCTCTACTGTCCTGTCCAATAAAGCATTGGGAACCCATGAAAATAACAAACTTAGGTGATGAAAAGTCAGTATAACTTATTGAGCGCACCTTTACATTTCTGATTTTCTGTGGTGTAGCTGTTGCTTTGTTTCTTTCACAAGGTGCAGAAGTGGAGTGTTCTGTAGCCAGAGTTATGAAACTCTGAACAAGGCCCGTTTTGTTCTCAGGGCAGGTTTCCACGATAATGGCGAAATATCACTTTCAAAGGTGTGGTGTAATGCTAGCCACGGGCTCCAGGTAGATTGGGTCTTCACTTCGTTTCTGCCAACACCTATTTTTTGATGGTGCAGGTGTGCAGTCTAAAATGCTGGGTTATTTTTTTTTAACCCAAATGCTGGGTTCAGCCTGATGGGTCATTTTATTGGGTTGTTTTTTTTTAAATATTTTTACCCAGGTGCTGGGTAGTTTTTGTTGTTGTTTTTTTGCTCTAAAATGCTGGGTTATTTTTTTTTAACCCAAATGCTGGGTTCAAGATTTCTTCTAGGTTGAACCTGGTGGGTGGTTTTTGTGTTACCCAGCTGTTGGGTTAGTGGCTGGGTCAATCAAGAAACTATACACCCCTCCCCTCCCTCCGACGAAACAACCCAGCGCGTGGTTAATTCAACTCAGTGAGTGCGTAGGCTTTTTGCGTCCTCTACAGGAGAGAGTGTTTCTTAGTGCCACCGCTGCCGATTTGGTGCATTTCTTCAGCAAAATAAAGGTTTGTAAACATTTTATTTCATTTATGAAGTCTTTACTGTGCTGCAAATTATATTAATTTATGCAAAGCTACATACAAGGATGTATGTATCAGCAAAATGCATCAGCAGTGGTCGTTTCGAATGATGGAAACGCCTTGCCTTGCATAACAAACTGATTTTATTCAATATAAAATTGAATATAATTTAATTTAATGTTAACATGTTCTCTAATCGCAAGTACTGTTTGTTTATGGGCAGGTTATGGAGTCAGTCACGGCATTTCTCAGCTATGAGTGAGACGTGAGGCCGCGGTCTGAGGTTCGCAGTTCCCCCGGTGAACAGCAGCTCATCACCGGCTCAGATTTCAGCGACCCACCGGCACAAGAATTAGCGCTATTTCGGAGAAAAGGGATTAGAGATAATGGTTGAATACACTTAAATCAAAATGCTTCTTTTAAATGTCACAGTTTTTATTTCTATAATGCTTTTTAAATGACTTTAAATGTATGTAACATTGTAAATTATGCTGCATTCACCCAAATATTATAAAATAAATAAATGTAATTTGTCTTATATTTTTGTCTATGGGTGTTCTTGCTTATTAATAAATGTTCATCTTTTGATTATTGCTCTTGCCTCAAGTAATTCTGTGTGTGATTTTTAATTTCCAGCCTATTTTAAGCCAGCAATATAGTAATTTTTAAACAATAGTTAAATAAAACAACCCAGCATGTTGGGTGAAAACATTTAACCCAACCAGCTGGGTCAAAATAACCCAATATTTACCCAGCACTGGGTTGCCAAATAACCCAAGTTGGGCTGTTTTTAACCCAGCATTTTTTAGTGTAGTTTTTCTTGTTCATGTCTTATTTTACCTACAGTAGAGATCCAGGACTGTTGCTGCTACTGGTACCCTACTGAAAGAAAAACAAAATAGATGTATGACTGCCTGATTCAGACAACGAACTTTTGAACCAGTACGGGAGTTGGGTGATCACAGCGCCACAGGGTTGGCTCATTCTGCTTTCTTGCGTTTGTTTGTTTAATACCAAACTAGGCTTTCTCCGTGGCATAATTAAATCAGTTCTAATGTACTATTTATGCATGCAGCCTCTGCATTATTCAAACAACACTTTTGCACATTATTGCATTTTTGTTGAAACACAAGAACTTGTGAGGTTGCCATTATTGAACAGCAAAACGTTCTCCCCGAAACCCCTCCCGAGATGCCATTTATTATTAATTTATCCCCCGCCACCTCCAAAAAGGCGCACAGAAGTGATTTAGAATGCATTCCTTTAGAATGCTGCATTAGCATTTTACTCAAAATGAGCAAAACATTTTTCAGCGTGAGCATTAAAAAAACAACAACAACACTGTTGTTTATATTATTGCTTGGGATGGCAAGGCATTGTGCTGATATGATGGTGAAGTGGGAAAAGTTTTATCCTCTTGATGCTGTGGTGAAGTTGCTGGGCAAGCTGTATTGTTTGTTTGCCTGAAGAGATCTATCAGTGAAGCAGGGAACAAACCAAACAAAAAATAAAAGCTGCATTAAATTGATGAGAAAGTAAATATAAAAAGCAACAGGGTCGAGAGGCCTTGAAACTAAAGACGACATGGCAGCAGGAAATGAGTTTGACAAGGACTGTTAATTTTGACATGAAATGGAAATCTATTTTTAAATGCATGTTATTGATCTTATTGTGAACTACTCATCACTGCACGTTTTTATTTATATATTGATTTTTTATTTATTTTTTTACTTAGACTTCAGACTGTTATTCCTCGATACAACAGACCTCACTGGGGACATATGCCCATCTTGTCCAGTTGTTTTGTCTGCTTAAATCCCGCCCCTTTCTTACAGTCAGCTGCAAACACACATTCAGATTTGCCTCCATCCAATCAACAATCAATGAATTAAACCAAGTCCCCACACTCCTTTTTTTCAGTAATCTGTTTTACTTGGATGTTCTTTACAATATAGTACACAATATCGGTTGTTTCTTCAATTACATTGCAGCTTTAAAGGGGTCATATGATGCTATTTCAATTTTTCCTTTCTCTTTGGAGGTTTTTTTAACTTTAAACCGCATAAACACATTTCATTACACCAAATACACCAAATAATGTTCTTTTTAACGGCATCATATGACCCCTTTAAATTAATATTTTGGGTTCAATACGAGTTAAGCTTATTTGACAGTATTTGTGGCATAATGTTGATTACCACAAGAAATAATTTCGACTTGCCCCTCGCATGAATAGAGGTTGCACTGAGGCTCTTACAGTGGAAGTGAGGCCAATTTTTGGAGCAGAAATGTGATGCTTATAATTTTATAAATGAACTTACAATACATTCATTCTCCTGTTAAAACTGATGTAATGTTGGAGCTGTAAAGTTGTTAAAGTGTTTTTTACAGTCATTTTAGGGTTTGCATTGATCCTGGATATTCTTTAAAGTCTTCTTAATGACCAGGACTGCTCTTCAGCTATAGAAGTTTGAAATGTGTTACAACATTTGCACATCACATTCCGGAGGCACCGGGTTACATAACTCCTCACTCTGCAAATGTTGTCTGATGATGTTAGTATCAAAGAATGCATTTTTATAGCCAAACAGCTACATTACTTTAATGACCCTTTGACTGATAGAAAACATAATGTTCATTTCATTGTGGTGCCGTGACGTGCGGCATCTCCATCGTTGTAAATTGTGTGTGAAATGCAAGATCTACAGGAGCAGATTGCACCTCTTCCCTAAGGTAAGATGTGAATAGGAAGCCCTCCAAGAGGAACAGCCACTGTGAGGTTAATTAAGCAAAGTGTATTCCAGGTTTATGGTTCAAATGAAAATACAAATGACATCTGCCGTCGTTTGTCAATGTCGCTCGCTCTGCACGCCTATCAAGCAATCATTGTGTTTCGAAACTGCAGCCAAAAGGTCACGCGAAGAAACAGACAGCACACCGCTTTCCATTTGTCTCTGGTGATACGAAATGCATTTACTTGGATGACAACTTTTGTCTGTAGCATGTGGCTGGTGCGAGAAGAGCTGCTTATTCACTTTCTTTTCCTTTGTGATTGGATCTACACACCAAACTAACATCGTTATGCTGCAGTATTGCTATATTCTGACTTATTGTGTGGATTGTGTAGTGTACACACACAAATATTTATCTGTAACTTTGCACCAGGAGTCAAGAGGTTTCCAAGTTTCATCCATGGATGAAATTGCTTATACGCTATATTCTGACTTATTGTGTGGATTGTGTAGTGTACACACACAAATATTTATCTGTAACTTTGCACCAGGAGTCAAGAGGTTTCCAAGTTTCATCCAAGGATTCCGAATTTTCATATCTCCATGACTCCGTCCCCTGTGCGGCTAGCATGTAGATAGGCAGTGGAAATATTATCTCTGCGATGTTTTAGAGGAATAGTTTTGTTCAGTACAACTTAAGCTCAGTCGATAGTGTTTGTGGCATTATGCTGATTACCATCAAAATAAATGTTTAATTGGAAAAGGGCCAATTTTTTGGAAAGTTTTAAAGCAGTTTTTTTTTCTTTTAAACAGAAATGTGAAGCTTATAATTTATAAAAGCACTTGCAGTCTGTTTTTTTTCCCTGTGAAAGCTTGTGTATTATTTGAGCTTCAAATCATTTCAATAAGAATCCATGGAATAAGGGCAACGTATTTCCTTTGTTTTTTTTGTTTTTTTGCCTGTGAAATGTCACTAATGTGACCTCGCCTTTGTTAAATTTGTTTGAGCTTTACACAGATAACATTATTTTCACAGAAAACACCCATGTTGTTTATGTATTGTTGCTATACTATTGAAAAAGTGTGCATTTTAACATTTTTACGAATTGGCCCAATTCACATCATTGTAAGTATCACTGCAACTTTTGGCCTTCATAAACAGTTTTTTTTTCACATAAACAAATGGAACGAGACACATTGTAACTCCTACAACCTCATCATCTGCAGAGAGAAACTGCAACTCAATCACACCAAAATACACATGATGGACTCAAAGGCATCATAGTGGGTTATGAAAATACAATATTTACACTATTTTCTGTTACTATTTTGTTTACTTCTTTAAGTATTTATTCATGTTCAATGTCAATTGTCATTTATTAATTTATTCTACTAATAACTGTTGTTAGAGCACTGTCATTTTTGTTATAATTTTACATGTCAATAAAAAAATCAAATAAAAGTACCTAACTGACACAACATGCTGTTGCTGATTTTATGTAAAACCCTAATAGTATAGAAAACAAAATATAGATAATATAAACTAGGCAGATAAGGGGTAAAAAACAATATGAATAAATAATATATGCAAATAATATAAATGATACTAAGATTAATTATATAAATACACTAATCCTGTATACTAATAAATCATGGTTCTTTATGCAACCCTAAAAAGGGTTCTATTTAGGACCAAAAATGGTTCTGCTATTGTTACAAGCTGAATAACTTTTCTGGTACTGTTTAGAACAAATTTTCTTAAGTGTGCTGTTTAGTGAGCTTAAATTCCTTCAGTATTTTAGAAGAGGTTTGCTTTCACTGTGCCAGCCTGAGAGGTTTCATATGATGCACTGAAATCACATCCGTTTCAAATATATGAAATATAGTGCTGTTTTTATCTCTAAGCTGTTGTTTTTGAAGAAACTTTTTAGTCTTTATATGTCTATGTTTTCCTTTTGCCTGTTTGTGCTTTGCTCTGTGTCTGCTGTAAACATTTCCCATGGATTGACGCAACACTGTGAATGCTTAAATTAAATTAGATTACAGCCCTTCCATTTTTACCCCACGAATTTGTGAACCCTCGATGTTATTCATAAAACTAGTTTTGAAAACATGGTTTCTGCCTTTAATACAAAATAGCAACATCATTATCAGTCAAGAACGAGCGTTGTGTTGTGCATACTTGTTGTAAAATTGG
The DNA here is from genome assembly GCF_001515605.1 of Sinocyclocheilus anshuiensis. Taxonomy (NCBI): domain Eukaryota; kingdom Metazoa; phylum Chordata; class Actinopteri; order Cypriniformes; family Cyprinidae; genus Sinocyclocheilus; species Sinocyclocheilus anshuiensis. Next base: position 1,852,260 of record NW_015548296.1, on the reverse strand, counting down.
CCCTATCCGCAAATTGCAGCGCGAGGCATTTGGAGCACTCAAATAAGTGCTTGGACAATCAATCCTGGACTCCCTCAAGCAGCCAGAGCGATACAGGTGTCTTCAAACCATTAGGGCTGATAACACCAACAACTTACACAGCCATGAATTATTAAATATAATAATGGATTATTTATAAAACTAGCCGTCCACGCGGAGCTGAGGCGTTCAGGTCAGTTCGGTTGGGATGGAAATGTCATTCAGTTTATGCTATGCTTCTCATTCGTTGGATTACATTGATCAGGTCATTGGAATACAGGGACTAAAAGGAGAGTGTGGTTGGATGAACAAAGCCAGACTGCAGAATGCTAAGTATGGGTATTAACGTCTAGTGTGTCTCTTCCTCTGTCAAACAAGCAAAAATGAAGAAACTGCAGACCAGCTGAGCGAAAGCTGTGAGAGAAAGCTTAGTGTCAAACTACTTTAAATATGTCAGTGTAACCAGAGAAAAGCCATTTAAATAAAACAACCAGTGTGTGGCTCTCGAATTGTGACAAAGTATTCAAAGATATCTACAGTGTTTGGCGCACAACTCTCATCTTCTGTAAAAAACGTTAAGTGAGACCCATCTCGAGAGATTTGCTTAATAATTTAACACAGCCTTAAACCAATTCACTTCAAGTGCCCAGATGGTGTTTTTATTAGGCAAATGTTCAGTACTCAAGTAGAATAATTTACACACCTTAAAAAAAAAGAAGCCCTACTAGAGTACCTTCAATCTCTGCAAACCACTGAACTCAGAATTATTCAACACATCCTGCTGTGCTGATATTCAGCTCAACAATAAAAGTCTTTTCTGGATATCCATCTTTTTGCGAATAGTTTTGTGGACATTTAGACATTTCAAAACTGACATTGTTTTTGACATCGTGAACTTGAGTCAACCAGCTCTGGTTCCTCCGAGACTTGTGATCAGTCCACAGTGGTTCTTTCTTCGAGTAAAGATGTGTCTATACAATCAAACATGGCACACCATGTGGATGTAGAATTTCCTGCAGCTTGAAGCAGAGAATTCATTCACATTTGGTTGAGTGGTGCTTGCTATCAGTACCTATTATACTTGTTGTTTTAATTGAATGAATTGAGTAATAAAGTTGTTCCAAAAGAGCCTCTTAAACCGATCCCCTATTTAGTATGCACAGAAGAATGTCAAAAAGTCAGGTAAACTAATTGGTCTGTTCTAATTGGCATAAAAGAGCACGTTCACATTTCTCTCATGTTTCTTTTGATTGGATCAGACTGGCGTCGTCCTTCTGATATGGAAATTGAGCTACCAACTCAGATGAGCGAGAAAATGTCAGCGTCATTAAAATGTGGACGACGGCCTTTTGATTACTTTCATTCTGGGCGAAAAGACTGTCACCAATGAAGTAAATTATGAATAACTTGGAGAGCTATATTTGTTTCTCACTGTCTACAACAGTTTACGTCAGATGGGATACAGGTCTTTTACAACTGATCACAGCAGGTTACGTGGCCAACTCAGCTATGATCAAAAGACAGATAAATAAGTGAAGTGTGAAATGGCTTCCTGCGTTGCAGTCTATAGCATGCAGTCGGTTATATGAAGCCTGTAAGACTGACATTTTTGCCTACGGACAACCTGTCTCATTTATTCATGGAAAGAACCAGTTAAGAGTTTACACTTCAGGTCAGAAGCACCATTACAAGAATTTTACCATGGCAGGGAAGACTGGAGAGTGTTTAAACATCTGTAACTCAGTGCTTTTTTTTTTTGCAGCGCTTTATGTCTCAAACTTTTATTAAATATTAATTTGTTGTTTACCATGTATATCTTTTATATTAAATGCTTCAGTTATTGCTGCACCTCCACTGTAATTCAGTTATAAATGGCAGATTCACTAACAGTGTTAGAAGCTTTTGAAATCTTTCTTTCAATGTGTTTAATTAAATGTTTTTTTTTTTTTTAAATAACAGTGGTTGCTAACTATTAGTGTTGGGTAAGTTACTCTACAAAAAAAACCTAAAGATATATTCTTTATCAAAGTGAAGACTCTGCCACGCCCCCCTAAAACGGCTCATTCTAACACGCCCCCACATATCTACCTCACTATGTGGAAATATTTGCATAATGCCGCCCAAATGTTCACGCAAAGAAAGAAGGCGTGGTTTCAGTAACCGCAGTTAGTGTTGAAGCAGCCATGTCAGGGAGACGCTGTGTGGAGAGAGAGAGCGCACGAGAGAGCGAGAGAGAAAGAGAGCGAGAGAGAGAGAGAGGGTCACATTACAGTGGAGTCAGCTGTCTTAACCGTGGCTTGTGTAATGCAAACACATACCAGCTTCATCACTGTGACTGTCACGCGACTCTGTTCACCTTTCGGGCTCTGTCTTTACATTTATTTTGAAAGATGAAGCTTGCGATTATGGTAAGGGGCGTTACATTTCCGACGAGTGCTTGCGGTGTTCGGCCAATCACAATGCACTGGGTCAGCTGGCCAATCAGAGCAGACTGCGCTTGTCGGAAGGAGGGACTTTGTAGAAAACGAAGCGTTTGAGAGAGGCGGGGCATAGAGGACCTACAATAACGTACAGTATTTTAAAAATAATGTGTTTTTTGAACATTAAAGCATGTCAACATATTCTGTTACACCAAATACACAAAAGCATAAAAAAGCATCATATGACCCCTTTAATTGTTACCATGGTAAATGTTCAAACAGTAAAAAAATAAAACACAAATGTTGCTAGTGTAACAAATTAGTTTAATAATTGATCACCCAAACATTCTGAAAATGTTTTGATTGCCTGACATCGTAAGTAGCCAGATTCCACAATTGTGACCCTGGACCACAAAACCAATACATTTTATGGGTCAAAATTAGACAAAATGCCAAAAAGCTCTAGGATATTATGTAAAGATCATGTTCCATGAAGATATTTAGGAAATGTCCTACCGTAAATATATCAACTTAATTTTTGATTAGTAATATGCATTGCTAAGGACTTAATTTGGACGGCTTTAAAGTCAGTTTTCTCAGTATTTTGATTTTTGGCACCCACTGATTCCAGATTTCAGATGATGTATAAATCCCAATTTCAAAAAGTTGACCCTTATGACTTGTTTTGTGGTCCAGGGTCACAGTTCAATAACTTTTGATCACTTCTAACAAAAGGAAAATACTCTTGAGACGTTGTGTATAGTGTAAACTTTTTTTCAAAACAATTTAAACAGAACACTAGCGTTGTGTGGTATGTTTGCAATGTATAAATCTATAAGGAAGTGATAAATAATGACAGTATTTTTTTTTTTGATGCACTGTCCGATAGTTCCTAACGCAAAGCGCTCGAGCAGCGAACTGTTGCTATGGTTACTCCTCAGGCAAACGCTGTTTCCGCGCGTCTATTTAGCGAAAGCTTGTAATCTAACTTTTGCGCTATAATTATATATCTAAAAATAATTAGTGTCTTTAAGACCCCCACAAACCTTAATGAAGGTGGTCAGACCCCGATGAATTAAACCCCTCCCCATTAATTCGCAACCTGACTGCATCCGTAGACTATTTTAATCTAAAGTAGATATGCAGAATGTACACAATACCTGCCTGTTTAACTGTCAAGCGTGCTGTAGTGCGTCTCAGTGTGTGTCTTTAAGTAGTACGCTGCGGTAGGAGGAGTTGTAGCAGTTGTGACGCCGCGCGCGGAGCCGTGGTGCTGAGCTGAACAGCGCCTGTCCAGCTGCAGTAGGGCACAAGACCGACCGGGACAATATTCTCTCGCATCGCTCAGCGGAACCCAGCAACCGACAGCACGTCTCACAGGAATTATCTTCACGTTTGTGAATAGCAAACATCTGCCTCCTCTGCTGATGGCCAAAATGAAAACCGGCTGTGCGATTCTTGTGGCGTGTGCCTTAGTTGTGGGCGCCTCTTTGGTAAGACTAAATGTTTTAGGCTATTTACAAACACTCTGGAAGTAACACTACTTGAATTCAGACAGACCGTGCGGAACAGTGCACTTGTATCTGTGCGTTTTATACGCGTGCTCACTAAAATAATCTAGTGGTGCATCGAGCGTTTACTCTGTCTGTTTGGAAATGCAAAATTGCTTTCGTAGCACTTCTGTAACAGTCGTTGTTTTTTTCCTTGAAATAACATCCAAACAAGTAATTCAGTTTGTGCTGAACACTGCTCGTCTATCAGGAAGCTGCAGTGGCTTGCAGCTGCACGTTTAACACACATTGCAGAGGATGCGGCGATGCCTGTGTTGTGTCTGCGAGTAATAGTGCTGCTCTGTCCTTACTGGAGGAATATGTGAATATGCATATTAATTGTATTCCTATTAATATTCATGGAATATTCATTAATATGAACGTCAGGAATAATTTAACTTGTTGGATGCTAGAGAACTGGTTGCTTTGGTCAGTGGAATTAGGAAACATTCATATAGACGCACCAGTAAATGAAATCTAGAAAGTGCTGGGGTGTTGAGCAAATATAAGTTCTGGAAATAAGACATATTGCTGTTGGTTGTGGCAGATATTGACATTCTCTTTGATGACTCATTCAGAATAAAATCTGTATCCAGCTGGGCGTGAAATGTAGCTATAGAGCTGTATTCACATGGTGGGCAGAGGCAGCGCTGCTTTAGAAAGTAACCATCTCACAGCCCTCTGACTAATGTGATATGTAGGGATGCTTTGACACAGACCGTTCGTGGACGTATGAAAGAGCTTAGTGCGTCAGCTCTTTGTTGTCTGGATTTTTCAGGTTCATAGTTGTCTGTGTTTCAGAATGGTAAAATATAGGGGGAGAGACCTCTTAAGGCAACCTCTCGTTCGGTTCAGACACAGCCGATGCCTGAGCTTGAACCGTGAATTGCTTTTAGAAAAGCCCACTCACTATATTGAGACTGGCATAACCTGAATATGACCCACCATCTAATTATGCTAAATCTCCATGGTGAGCACTATCCATTGATGCATACACACACACTCACACACACTCTAGGTCACTATTCTAAAATAGATGCCACTGTAATGGGCACAATTTCTCTACTGATTTACATGGCAGAACTCCAGCACAACTTTCTTTACTCTGCATTTCCTGTCTTCCATCGCGTCCCCCTTTTCTCCCTCGGTTGGTTTTAATCATCAAACAGGCTCGTTTAGCTCTTGTTAAATTTTTAGAGAAGCTCTTGATGTTTTCGTTTATGTAAATTTCTTTAAAACCACCATTAGGGCATAAGAATGCAGGCCTCTGAATGTGAATTAAGAGAATCAGAGATTTGCTGCTTTTGATTTAGAATGTGTTGATTGGCATGGAACTATTGAATATTCAAATACTCTACTGGACTGTAGTAGTGATTCGTAACCAGGAGTACGTGCACAGCAGAGGTTATTTAAGCAGGTTTCAGTGGGTGCTTGGAAAGATTGAGATGTTGCTTTGTTAGAGCTACAAAATAGATTTTTTTTTTAACATTTTAAATGCTTAAATAATGTAATAACAATCACAAAACAACTAATCTTAAAGATTAATCCAGCATTTTCTTTAAATCATTTAATATTATTTTGTTCTACTGAAATTAATTACTCATATTGACTGACTACAGTGATTATAATATAATTTATTAAAACAGACTTATTCATAATTTTATTATTAAAGATGTATTAACTCACATTTTGGTTTACGGTTTGGTTTATGGTTTAATTGTTAAAAGTTAAAATTTTTTTAATAATAATTAAAATGACTCATTTTGATGATTAATTTCAAGTCTTCTTTCAGAATCTTTTTAAGGAATTAAAGAAAAAAACATTTTATACATTTGTGTTGATGATATTCATAACAGAATATGTTTTATCCCATATATTTTATTTCATTTTATTAATTACTGATATTGACAGACTAAAGTCATTATAATACAATTCATTAAAAGTGACTTAATAGTAATATCAATAATAAAGCTAAATTATATCCAGTTCAAAGGAACATTGATTAGGTTGCTTGAGTGGAGGGTACATAAGACAAAAAAAAAGGTATTTAAGTATTTAAACATGTCTATTCATTCCTAATAGTAAAACAACTGCATCCTTGCTTTGTGAGTTTGCCTCCTGAAGGTATTTATATCGGTTTCGATAACCTTGAATAAGAACCACAACCCTGTGGTCACAAATCAATTTGCCTAACCACTTCCCCTCTCCTGTGTCTTCATAGCCAATAATGTCTGTCTTTCTCAGGGGAGTCACGGGAACGCTCAGACCATCGCTCCATGCAGACCAGGTTTCTCCCAGAGTTTCTACACCGTATTTGTCCCCAGGGGTGTGCTGCAAGGCCTGAACATTCACAAAGGTAAGAGCTTGCAGTGCATTGCACAATTCGGCACTGGTTTAAATGTGTGTGTGTGTGTGTGTGTTAATCTCAGTGGAGCTTTAGCAACAGGTTTGTGGGTGAATGTAAATGCTCGTGCATCACTTTCTCTCCATCGTTCTCTGTGTGTAGGCTAAATGTAATATGTTAAAAATAATTCTAGCTTCATTATTGCACATTTATGGAGAATAATTCCTAAGTAATCAGAAGATTTTGTTGAATATTCTTTGGTACTCTCACCTATGCAGTAATTTACACTAGTTGTGCATACTGTATGATTCCTCAAAAGGTGTTAACAGTGATCCAAAACCAGCTTCATCCGGCTTTAAAATAAGCACAGTGCGGAATAACAAGCACAAATAAACGGTTTAGAAAGGAAGAGCGGTGATGCAGATATACCAGCGTGTTGAATGTTGATAGTACACACAGGACCAGTAATGCAATTAGAACACGTTTAAAACACACAATGCCTTTCAAATGCCATTTTCAAGGTCTGCAAAACGTCAGGTGATGCATTTAAAGAAACACATCCACGCTGTGCCAGAAACTACGCTTCCTTCTTGGTGGGTGTCGAAAGCGTATACACGTTCCTAATCATTGAGAGCTACAGTTGGCACACGTCTACATTAATAAAATACACAAAACCAATGTCTCCTACAGATCACAATCAATATGCATATTATTCAGCTTTAGTTTTCGACTTTCAGACAAACCCTTGCTGGATGGTTAAAAACATAAATAAATAAAAAAAAGGAAAGAAACCCATAATCTGAATTTTATGGATAGTTCAGTGGCCCGGCTGGCTACAGAAGCCTCATTTAAATCTTCTGTTCGGCTCCTGCTGGGTGTTTTTGCCGCTTTAAGCTTTTTTTTTTGCCCCTTTAAGCTTTTGCCCCCCCCCCCCCGCTCCCCCTCTGTCCTGCGTGTAATACATGTCCTCTATTCTTTCCCACTTCTTTTCAGCAAGATTTGAGCCGTCCTTTTATTCTGTTGCTTTTCATTGTCATTGTACGTGTGTGTGTGTGTGTGTGTGTGCGCGCGTTATGCAGGGGTATGCTTTATCTATGGAATTTGTTTTGCTGTTACGGTAGGAGAAAAGATGTCGGGGTGGGGGGAAATTGGACTTGCAGAAACAAATCATACAAGAAAATGGCATATTGATTCAATGTATTACCAGTTTTTTCCCACCGCATTCAAACTTTGATTGAGTATTACTGTTATCAGAGTAATCAATGGTTTTATTCACATAAACGTGGATGTGCAGAGGGAGATTTATTTGTTGTTCTCAATCTGGCTGCAACTTCTGCGCTGATGCGGGAACACGAAATCGAATCTTCGCAGTAATTGCGCGATCCGTTTTATCATTTACATTTTATTTTTAATACTTTTGGAAACGTTCCTCGTTTACAGTACGTCTAAGATCTGTTTGTTTTGATTCCAGCCTGTGGGGGTGTTGAGGGAACATTGTCAGTCATTGGCATGTCAGATGTGTTTGTTACACAGCAGGTGGAGTGTTGGCGTGCGTGTCCAAGTGCTTGCGCATGAGTCAATCATTTTGTTTACTCGCGGATTTAGATATGAGCATTTTGCTGGGATCCACTCTCGAGCCTGTGCCCACAATATCCACCAGCCACATTTCCTTCAATATCCAATAGTGCACTCTTCATTTTAAAAACACGCTTACCCCAGCACAACTTGGCACTTGGGTGTATATCGTCAGGCTGCAGTATGAGCCCTTATAGAGAGTGATTAATGTACAGTCACCGGCCTGGGGGAAGGGTGATGTGTTCAGAGGAACCGTAGTAATCAGGGAGTGGGGTCGCCTCACAGGGACATTAATGATAACAGTCTTGTGTAACCCAGAACCGTCAAAGGGGAGAGTAATGGGTGAGCCGGTGCACTCAGTAGGGCCAGCGAGCATCAAGTCGAGAAAATCCAGCGTCAATTTAGCCGTGATTGTAAACATTGGCCTGACACCTCGAGAATGCTAATGCTGAGGTGGGAATTCTCAGGAGTGCGGTGTGGTCTGAGAGTTGAACTCGGCCGAGGAATCGAGAGTAGAAAGTTCCGCTTGAGTTGCTTCCATAACTGTTTAATATGGTTGCGGCGCACTGGGGTGAGAGTGAGCGATTCATCTCAGTTCTCTAGGTACTGCTTAGCATTGGTCTCTAAAGGCTGGCCATCCAAACAGAATCAGATATGACTACTCTTTCATGGCCAGAGCAGTCGGGGTGTCTGCCAGCTGTCCGCTGGTCTCGCAGCTGCTTGCGATGCAATTTGCTGATTCCGTTTAATTACGCCGCTAGCTTGTTGTGTTTATTTTCTATTCATTTACAAAGGTGTTTGTTCGTGCCGGGCTTTTAATTATAGCAAAGTTTGGGTATGATGACAACAGCGGTGCATTTATACCTATTATGCTCTAATCCTCGTGATCACTTTCATTGTACTTCTATGGATAATGAGCCTATTAAAGACAAGGCCCTCGAATGAAGTCGACCGGAGTGGTTATAATTCAACCATCCAATGTTTCTAATATCTTTACACAGTAAAAACAGACAGCGTGAGTCCCTTCAGGCGCTCTGCCTCGCTAGACGTGATTCATCTTCACTCAGCATGTGAAAAGATTCATCATTAATGCTGACAAAATATAAATGCCAGGGTTGTCACATATTCAGCTGGCCTCAGGAGCATATGAAAGGCACCCGCATGACCACGGTAAATAGGTATGGTAAGCATTTGTGTTTTACATGATTGGATTCCGGATTCTAAATGGGAAGTTTTGAACCGCGTGTAACGTTGACTGATGTTGCGATCATTTAGCGTGGCTCGTTATTGCGGTAGGCGGTCTGGCTCAGGAGAAAATGATATTTTATGAGGTTTTATTGTGTTACGTCATGTCTTCCTGCATTTATGCAAACATTTATAGACATATAAACTCATGCATAAACGGCCCGTCTTGCTGTGTTGACGTGTACGGTGGGGTCCAAACGTTTGAGACCACTCTGGAACAATTTAAAGGAACAAAAGAGCGTTATATACAGTCCGTAAAAACAAGAAATATGTAAAGATATATGCAAATTTGATCGTGTGTGTAAATGTCACAGGTCATGAACCAGTGGACATGCTGCTGTCATGGTAACACTTTACAATAAGGTTCCATTTGTTAACATTAGTTAACTCCATTAGTCAACATGAACGTACAGAGAGAAATATTTGTAAATGCTTAATTTATACATTATTTAAATCAAAAGTTGTATCTGTATATATTATTTATTGGACGCGAGCTAACATGAACTGCTGTATCTGTATTTATTATTTAACTAACATGAACTAACTGTTAGCTAACATAAGCTAACATGAACCAACTGTTGTATTTGTATTAATATTAACAAAGGTTGATACATACTGTAACAAATGTATAGCTCACTGTTAATCATTGTTAGTCAGTGTATTAACTAATATGAATTAATAGGGACTTAATGTGTAAAATATTAAGAAATACAGAATGTATAAATATACAGTACAATGTATTTAGGTATATTTTGTATATTGTACATTTTTCACATGTACACTTTGTTTATAATATATTTCTCCATATTTTTATCTTTTTTGTAAATTTATAGCAATGTTTAGCTTACTTTTTTTTAACAAAACAAAATCGATTAGAAATTAGACATTTAAAAAATGTAAACCTTTTTTCAGTGGTCTTAGACTTTTAGACTCTTGATGTTGATGTTAATATACTGTTCAAAAGGCTGTGTTTTTTTAATATATAAAAAATACAGTTAAACAGCAATATTGTGAAAAATTATTACAATTTAAACTGTGATTTCAGCATTTTTTGATAAATAAAAAGTTCTTAATTTTCTCAACTTAATGCATCTTTTCCAGTCAGAAGTATTAAAAAAAAAAAAATAATAAATAAAACTTTTGAACGGTAATCTACAGTACAATCAGATCAGTATTGATTTACAAGAAGAAAACATAAGGATTCATATACAACATACAAAACGTTTATGAGAGTATATTGTCCATGAAGACGAATGGAGCATTTGAGCGTGGGCCTTTTTCAGAGCAGGACCCCACCTGAGAGACTGATATTCCGCTGATTGCACATTGTAGTGTAAACCATCATCTTGCCTAAGAGCAGGATCAGGCACTTTGAAGCCAAGGACAGAGAGATGGAGATGGGGGGAGGACAGGTACACACTCACACACAAAAGAACAATCTGATTTGAGTTGCACTTACCCCTAAATGGTGGTCTGAAAGGATGCTGTCAGAATGTGTTCAAGAGAACATGAGCGATGAACCTCAGCGCATAACCCTTTAATATCCGACACAGTGCTGGTGGGAAATGGAAGTCAGTCGCCTTTGCCGTTAGTTCAGAGGCGGCCATTAATCATCTTAATTACTAGTGCTTATGCACAGTCAGAGTCATTTGACTTCTCTGGCAGATTTGTGGCATTTGCAGTGCCACAAAATATAGTGCCTGCTTGGATTTCTTAGATATTCTACATATATACCACATTTTATCATCAATAAAATATAGTAAGGCCCCACTTCAGATGTCCTTTCGCTTTAAAAAATATGCCTCTTCCACAAGGACATCCATTAAATCCAAATGCACAGACAACTTACGGCAGTTTCACAATAAAACCAGAATTAGGACTCCACCTGTGAGATGGAGACGCTTGGCGCTTGGACTCCCGGGCTCTCTCTCGGCTTTCCAGTCGTGTCTTAAAGTTTACCTCATTATCTAGCAAACACATTGCTCTCCATACTTACACCGTGCTGTGGAACCTCTCATGGATACAGACATTCACAAAAGCTCATTAGGATGGTTCTGCTTGAGCCCTGTGTGTAGCTTTGCAGTCACAAACACAACAGGGTTAAGAGTTTATTATCAAATGGAACATTTCGACTGAATTCTGATTGGATGAGCTGGATTAAATTCAGTCTAAAAGAGTAAAATTAGTCATAATAATAAGAAGAAATTATTATTTTTATTATTGTTGTTGAAAATTATTAATACATTTATGAACGCACTTACTGGAAAGTGTAAATATGAGACTATTACACCGGTTTTAATCTCACTTCATTGGCTGCCAGTTAAGTATAGAATCGATTTTAAAATTTTAATGTTTGTTTTTAAATCTCTTGACAATAGGGCTGTCAAAATGGCTGAAAAACTAAATTCGAATTTTGTACTTAAATATCATCAATATTCGAATTATATTCAAATTTAAAAGGAATAATTTCAGTTAGGGGGAAAAAAAGCTTTTGGCTTCTCTCCCGAGGCCACAATGGGGTGCATCGAACAAAATATTATGCACGTTTCTTCAAAGCATAATAAAATAACACAACTATCTTTGAAAAAAGTGCATAATGTTTAAAAAAAATATATAATTTAAAAAAGTTGCTTAAACAATTAGAAACAAAACAGCGTCATGCATGCATGCATGTATAGTTTAATACAAAGTACCGAAAACCAATCACAAAGAGTACTTTGTTCATTTAAAAACTTGAGATGCAGTAGGATGGGGAAAAACCGCCATAAAGTCTTGAGACATGTTTTTAAAAAGTTGAAGTTACATTAATTTTACATAGCTTTCTAAACATCTGGCTCTCTTGTGCGAGACGCGAGTGCAACGGTGATAGATGTCCCTCTAGAAAATGTGATAAATATGCATTCTGTGTAAATGGCTTGGTTTCGGTTTTGACGTAAACAACATCATCTCCGCATTGATGTTCTCTTTTTCCACAATATTTTGAATGAACAACGTAGCAGCGCCGCATCTAGTGGGTTCAACTGGATAGGCTAACAAAAGCATTCAAATACAATGACACTTACATCGTCGTCTCATTTCGTGCACCACTGATAAGGCTGCCTGAAGCACACCTAAAATTCGAATGTAACGTTTTTGCATTCGAATGTGGATTTTTATTTTAAATTCGACGAATATTTGAAATTCTAATTTTTTTTTGACAGCCCTACTTCACAATCAGGCCCCATAGTACTTGACTGATCTGTTACAGCCTTACACTCCATCGAGATCACTCAGATCTACTAATTCTGATATGTTGCAAGTAGACTTGTGCCGGTATTTTCTCAACACCGTGATAATACCGTATACCGTGATAAAAGCATTAGCAATTAATCGCAACATGAAAATTTGATACCGGCATATCCCTAGTTGCAAATGCCTAGGACAAGACTAAAAACCAGAGGTGACCGTGCTTTCTCTGTTGTTGGCCCAAAACTATGGAATAGTCTCCCATCTCACATCAGAACTGCCCTGACCTTGTCTCTTTTTAAGTCCACTCTTAAGACCTATTTATTTTCTTTGGCATTTAATATCCCTTGATTTATTGTTTTATGATTCTGTTCTTAGGAACTTCACCCATGTTTACAGCTTGTGTTGTATTGTGTTTTATAATTGTATTTGATATGATATTAATGGGGAAAATATGAATATTTGTTTTTAATGATTTTATAACTGAAAATTCTTTTTTCAATTTCCTAACAGTTTTCCATTTCATCATACTGTTTCCATCTCATGCTCACATATTGTGAAATAACAGCTTTCAAAACTTAAAGCATTTGATTTCATCGTAAACAGCATGATCAAATGAAACAAAAATGTTCTATTTATCGGTTTTGTAATGCTCAAGGATGTTTACATTTTACGCAGTTGAAGATAACATGATTTGTGCTGTTCTCAAAGATGAAATTTTCTTGCATTATATGCTGTTATTGAACAGAAACCAGTGAGGTCTGCTACTCAGCTCAAGTGGACCAAGCATTCAAGAGTGTACCATATGCACAGACTTGGTTTGTGTCATGCCTGATTTATTTTTCCGTCGCATTTCCATCTAGTGTTCCGCAATATATCAGTCTATATTAAAGGGATAAATCTTGATTTCCTTGGATCTTTATTTTCCTTCCCATCCCTCTCTCTATCTCATGCTCTCTTTCTGCCGCTCACCTAGCAGTTCTTAATTAAGTTTTCTTATGAAACCATGGTTCATTGTCTATTTGAATATAAATCAGATTGGATTTTCATCTTAAAGGCAGACTTTTCACTGCTGGCTGCATGTATACTATTAGCCAGCAAGGCATTTCTCATTTGCATTGGCCCCGTCACTTAGAGTTATGTTCTGATCTAACGTATTCAGATGCTTTGGTGCTTAAGGTCGTTAACCTGAGATCGAGGTGGCAGAAGTGATTCTGCTGGAAGGCCTTGAGCACACTGCTTTTGAAAGAAAAATGATGTGGATTCATTCATTATTAGCAATATTGAAGTGAATACTTCTTTTTTAAATATAAATTTCAGTTCGTTATATATCAGGTTGAAAAATATGACACATACGCAAGGACACTTTAATCCAAAAGCACAACTTCTGTCTATAAAACATTTCTGTGTGATCAGAAAGTCAAAGAATGGCTAGAAGGTAATATAAGGAATTTTTTTACTTGTGATCAAATCGTTCAGACTCATTCCTTCAGATTCATTGAACACATTTGACACAAACGAATGATTCGCTCTCAGATTGGGCATTGGCACTTCTCTCATGAACATGCCAAGGACAGTTAGGGCAGAGGTCAAGTCATTTGGACTGTTTTTATGGTGCTTTTGTTTTGTGTCATTTTTTTGTCTTGAAAGCTCCAGTTTCCATTCATTATACACTTTAAAAAATGATATAAACAGCAAGTCAACATATGCTTTTGCATTAATTTAACTCATCAACTTAATTTATACAATTCTAACTTAATTTTCACTTAGAAATTTAAGGCAGAAACTCAGCTGAAGTTTTTAACTTGAAGTTGGTAGGAATTTTTTTACAGTGTAATTTTGTGGACAAAAATGAGCCATACGTTCTTCAATATATCTCTTTTTGTATTCCACAGAGTAAAATAGAGTGAAAATGGCTGCTCTTTTCCATGTAATATCCATATAATAAAAAAGTTCTGTAAATGTCCACAATGCCTAAAAAAATATCCCAAAAATAGCATAAAAATACCCCCCCCCTCCAAATAGTCCATGTAAATTGTGCATCTTTGCAAATGCAATTGTGCATTTTTGTATTTATATATTTTTTTATTTTAGTTTTAGTAATTTTAGTACTAAATTTAGTACTTTATTTAATTTCATTGCTAATGAAACATTTCTTATTTTCAAGTTTCAGTTTTTCATGTAATATTTATATTTAATTTTATTATATTTCAGATTTATTTCAATAATTATGTTACCTTTAAAAAAAGAAAAGTAAAAGACGATATATGTTTTAAACAAAAAGAGGGTGAATAAACAACATCATTTTCCTTTTCTTTGGGTGTACTGATACTTTAAGAGTATTTGTGTTAAGGTATATATATGTATAAAAAAATACATGTTTATACACAGCAGGAATGTTAAACTACATGTTAAACAAACTCTCTCACTTTTTCTATATACATACATATGCATGTGTGTTCTCTGCGTGCCATTACGAGTTTCATGACTCTGACCTAGCGGTGTCTTTAATTCCTCGTTGTGCCCTTAGGTTCTGTTTTAATTACTTCTTCCTTTGACATGGTGGGTTTATTTTAAGGAGCAAATACTAAAACGCCACCAGTAAAGTGAACATGATTCAGTCCAGAGAGTCTCGAGGTTTGGCACCAATCTAAACCGAGATGAAGAAGGTAATAGGAAAGAGGTGAGGTGTAGAGCCTTTTTCCGCTGTTTGAGATCGCAGAAGGGCTGGGGGGGATGAAGAAGGGAGCATGTGAAGAAAGAGGTGAGAAATGCTAATTGTATTCATAAGATGCAGCCTTAGTTTATCCTTATCTCTGCACCTCTCTCTCTTTTCCTTTTTGAGGCTTGCAGACAGTCTTAAAGAGATTCTGTTGAGAGGGCTGTGGTCAGGGACTGTCGGACATGCATTTAGTCTGTTTGCTTAAATAAATGCAGGACTCACGAGGAGAGAGAAATACACACGGAAAAACAGAAAAGGTGTTGCTGAGAATATTTGGCTGACGTCTTGAATTTGAATCGCACACACAAACACGGGCACGCATCCTCTTCTCCAGCCTGACGGTTTGTCATTTGATTGTCTTTGGGGGTTACATTCAGTGTTTGCAGCGTTTTGACTTGATTGACAAGGGCCACAGGAAGTGGAAGCATCCCTCCATTCAGTGAGTGATTATCTTAAATGGAGAAATTAAAGGATTACAAACTGGCCCAGTAATCCAGCTGTCAATCTCTTGACTCATTAAGGAGTTGGAAGAGAGAGGGACAGAGAAAGAAGAGAGGAAACATAGGTGTTTGGAAGAGAGGATTAGTCTTTTGGTATATCTCTCGGCTCCGTTTTCCTAATTTTTATGAAACCTTGTATTATTGTAGATGATATCACAAACATAATGTTCTGTTGAAAGAGACAGTTCATCCAGAAATTAAATACTGTCATTATTTTTTTCGAACTGTTTGACTTTCTGTTGGTGACTTGGATGGACTTTTAAATTTGGTAAAAAGGGGCTCTCAAAGTCCAAAATGACTACAACGAAGCTATTGGCGCCAACATATAGCTTTTATTTTTATATTATTAGTTTTCATATTTAATTTAAGTTTTAGTAATTTTGTTATTTAGCTTTAACTTATTGGTAGCTCAGTTTTAGTTTTAGAGCCAGATTTACTAACAGCTTGCACCAGCGCAAACCATCTTTTGGCGTTAAAATAGTACTGTCAGGATTTACTAAAGACGTGCAGTGAAGAATTAGTGCTGAAAAGGTATGGACACAGTTATTTTTGTGCTTGATCTTATTGAATATGCATTTGTAGGAGTTTCCCTTTCAGACGCAAAATTTATGGGAGGAGAGTATTAAAATGAATCACGCAACGCGATTTACTAATGTTTGCGTTTGTCAAATTATTGGTATTTGCACCATTATTTAATGCCGGTAAAGCAGGCGGTAATTTGCGCTGCTCTTGGTAGATTGCGCTGGTCATTATGGAAATTATCTGGCTGCGTCTGTGTTCTTTAATGTGCGCATTGTTAGTAAATCACCCAAAGAATTTTCCCCTCCCATTGGCCATTCCATTCCATTTATGGAATTGTGCTCTAATTTGCCCTGTTTAGTAAATCTGGCCCTTAGTACTTTTACTTGACCTTATTCTTATTTTATTTTTTGATAGTTTCCAAGTCAACATTTCTCATTTTCTTTAAGATTAAGTTTCAAAATTAGTTTTTCATCCAATATTTATATTTTATTTCAGCTTCATTTAAATGAACAAAAACTACTCTTAATCATTTTAGTTTTAGTTAACAACAGCAAAACTGACAATACCCAAGTTAAGCAATTATTCCCTGAAAAATGTCTCCATCTACAGTATATGGCATTTATAGACTGTTTTTGAGCATAAAGGAAGACTTTTGACCCTCATTCACATTTATTATGTGTATACATAATATCCTTTTACAATGCACTATTTGTGTGCCATAGAAAATATAAAAGTCATATGGGTTTGTAATGGCATGAGGTTACATTCCTTGAACTATTCCTTGAAGTTTTCTTTGAGGCACACTTTTTGAAAACAAGTTCTGTACAATTATGAAATAAGCTTTCTAGGCCAGTGAAATGGCAGATTAATAAATCAGACTATGAGGAGGAGAATGATATTAATAGAAATATTGTCTTGACTTCATAATATAAATCCCAAGTATTTGACTATCGGTTCTTTCAAAGCCATTGTCTACCCTGACAGTCTGGAACAGACTGAACTATCCATACAGTATCTGCGTCCATCCTTTCATTGATTTCTGTTGTTATTAAGTCATTTATATTGTCCATAACGGGGAGGCATCTCTTGTAAATTATGAATATCAGCTCGAACTTGTAGACGTTTCTAGAATCCTGGAGCTGCTTTGGGGACTGGAGTAAGGCGAGGAAAAATCAATATAAATTTCCACTGTGCTGCCAGTTCAACATGGTCACTCACTTACAGCATTGATTGGCTTTTCTAAAGAATCTTTGTAGTTTTATTTATACGTTCATACATGCATTCGTACAAACACAAATCTATTTGAAAAGTAAAAATGCTGAAGGACAAGGAAACGCATGTCGAGAGGAGGTGAAGCCAGGTGAGACAGCAGAAGCAGAAATCGAGGATTCAAGGTCTGTGTCTTCCTAAATTCCCAAAGCTTGCTGAAGTTCCCTGTACGTTAGCCAGGAATGCAAATATGATTATCAGAAAATATCTTCCGCAAGTGCTCGGACTCTAAATTGTCCTCTTCAGACTTTGTATACATTTTCCACAGGCCCGCAACAAGCTCTTCATGTTCACTGAACTGTTGTGGTCTGTAACTAAAAAGACATTTGGTGGCACAGGCTTCAGCACTTTTGCGCTGATAAAGAGCTTGGCCATTGGTGGGTAAAAATTATGTTTGCAAAAGGACTATTCAAATTTCATCCCTGGCTACCAGTGGCTTAATTTTGAATTCTGCAAGTGTGTACAATATTCATTATCACCAAATGCAGCAGTTTCATATGAAAAAAAGTAAACATTACCAGACCCTCGGCTGATATTTGGTTTATTTATTTATTCAAATCATGAATGCTGTTTACAGCAGATAATTTGGAGGTGAGGTATGAGACCTGAATGTGAATGAAAAGTCCATAATGTCCAATGGCCATTGTGCTAGATGTGATAATTCACTAAAGAGCACAAATAAATCCATTTCTGCTTCACTCACTGAGTCATCGCTGCACTTGCACGCGTACAGTCTGGATTTTAAATTACCCTGTAACATTTTGTGTTGCCGGTTACATGTAACTGCAAGAGGGGTTTAATTAAACACTTCAAGTCTGTACTAAGAGCTGACAAAAGAGTCAGAAACATGTTTCCGAATGGCTTGAATTAATCAAATAAATCTATTGATGAAAGGTAAATGGATGTCTGAATGCATTTAAGGTCACTTGGTAATCCTTGATTCAGAGTGCTGGGATGGGCAATGTTCTTGTCATTGAGTTTTGATTTTGCAGGTATGCTTGACACTGTAAATTATCGCCATGGTCATATGCAAGAGTGTTATTATTGCAGCAATGCTGTGAAGTGCAGTGTTAGTTCACATTCAGAAAATACAGACATCACTTTTTGAATTCTGCACAATCCACAGGAATTTTCTTTTAACATTTTATTAATTAATTTATTTTTCCTTTGATTATATAGACAGGTTAGTAGACACAGAAATATGTTGCTAGGCCTTGCCTCTGACAGTTTAAGGAGTTTCGAGTCTTTTGAAGTTCTACCACATCATTAACATTAATAGTTTCATTAAATGATATGCCTGTGGTTTTGGCTGTACTGTTGGATCCAGTAGACCACAGATGGCTTTACTGCTGGTGTGGTGCTGTTTGTATCTCTTTGTGTATAGTATATATGATTTTATGAATTATGTTAAAGGAATATGCTGCGTAAGAAGCTATGCCATGTAAGAATTTAAAAGAAAATATGAAACTTAATAAAACACATACACTACTGTTCAAAAGTTTGGGGTCAGTATAAGATTTTTTTTTATCATTATTATTAAATTATTCTTTTATTAAGCAAGGATTCATTAAATTGATCAAGAGTGGCAGTAAAGATATTTATAATGTTATTAATTAAAGACATCTGAAAAAACTTATCAGTTCCATAAAAATATTGAGCAGCACAAGTCTTTTCAACATTAATAACAACAAGAAATGTGTCTTGAGCACCAAATCAGCATATTAGAATGACATATTCTTTATGGATTGGTTACATTCACTTTTACTGTAAGACACTTTTTTTTTTGAAGAAGAAGAAGAAGAAGAAATGGTGGGGTGACACGAAATTAATATTTGTTGATTGGGCTTAATTTTGTACTGAACCCAAAATATTTCTTTTAAGCAGCACCTGTTTAAAAAAGCCCCTCTACAAGCTACTCCATAGCCACATATACAAACTCAACACAACGCACAAAGATGCACAGATGTTCAGACATGTGTAAGCATACACACACACACGCAAACCCAGATCCTAGCAACTGCTGTGAATTAAACGGCCGCATTCTGTGATGTCATTGTGCTTAGATCTGAGGAGAAATGCCTATCACAGCTGTAGCAGCAGCAATCTTCTACTGTATATTCTCTCCAAACATCAGTACTGGAAAATACCAGGATTTTCCCAGCCGACACCCACAGAGTTACAAAAATGAAGGTTCACTTTATTGCTTTGAAGCTGCACGGCTTAGAAAATACACAAACACACACATAGTCAGTGGATGGAAAAGTGCACAAAAACACAAATCATACATGCACACATCCATTCAAAGACACACTCTTTGTTACTGAGCTTAGAAGGTGATTTCATCTCAAAAGTATAATGACATTGAAGGAAGCACCATCACTTGTGAGATCAAAAGGCTACGAGTTACTTCCTGATCCTGTGGCCTCTGGCTTTTTGTATTTCTTCTGTTACCTTTTTGCAGGATTTTAGATCCAATTTACACTCCCACACATCTCACTTTTTATATATAAAGAGGAACATTTTTCTGTGATTTTTTTTTCAGGTTACATCATCATGCCAGTAGGTGTCGATAAGTTATTAGTGAATCATTAATCAGTCATTTATCTAGTTCATTCAGGAATGAAACAGGTGGCTATGTTTATAAATAAGTCATTCACTCAGCCAATTTGTTCAAAATGTTGTTGCTGATTCATTCAGTAACATTGTCATTGAATCATTCAATCATTTCATTAGTTCAGAAACACGGATTTATTCTGAAACACAACACACTGCAATATGTTTCTCTGAGACATATTCTCACAACATAACTGGAAATATAGTGCCAAAATGGTAGTCAATATTAACTTCTTGTTTATTGAACTGCTTGTTTTAAATGCAATATATCTGTATATTTATCACTACATGTAGCATGTAGTCTCTTTGTTGTTCTAGAACAAAATTGCATGTATGTTCTTGAGAAGACTGAGATGATTTGACATCCAGTGTTGTGTCGCAGACTGTGAAGCTGTTAGTTTCACATTAGTGAAGCAGCACCAATATATTGATGAGGTAACAGGGTAGTGATGACATTTTTAGATTAATTTGTGAATGAGGCACTCATTTAAGGCAGTTCTTCACAATAAACTGGTTGAACAGGTTAGCAAAATGGCCCATGTTGATTTGTGATTCAGTCTGTATCATTCGAACAGCCTGCGTGATGATTCATTTGAAATACAGTCTCTGTTCATACAACAGTAACAGGATATTACAGAATGCAGTGAGCAAAATGAGTGCTGGATGAGCTGGATATTTACTTACAGTCAGATGAAACTAAATCTGCAAATGCATCCTATGATTTGGTAAAGATGAAGAAGCTCTTTATTAATTTCTACACGTGCATGTGCAGCTTGTACTGGAGCTGCAACCCAAAAGAATATCAAAACACTAAGGCTGGTTTCACACAGCAAGCGCGAGCAGCATGTGAGCAGCAAATATTTTTTTCGGCGTGCATATTAACAAATGAGTGCATTCACACCGGGAGCAGGAGAAACATGTGAGCAACACTGAAGCGATGGTTTCGGCACAGAGTCTAATTTTGCTGCAGCTCACGCTCAATTAACAGCACACTTTTGATGGACAAAAAAAAATTGATTTCAGACAAAAAGTGTTAAAAATGAACAGAATAAGCATGTCAAGTGTGTTTTAACAAGAGTTGACGTATGTCAGAAAAGAAAATGAAGAATCAAAAACATGTAGAGAAGATTTACCCATTTAAACTCGTTTTTAATTATTCAGTTTGGGTGAAAATATGGTGTATTATAAACAGCATGTTCTATATCATAGTATGACTGAAACGACATGATCGGAGTTGTTTTTGTCGTTGACCATATAAAGTCCACACTACAACTATAATGATAAAACTCGATATCTTTGGAAACATTTTCAGAACAATTTTTTTTTTCCGGCTGATAAATGATACAAAAACATTGACTTCCAATCAGAATCTATTCAACTTTAACTTTAATCAACAAAAGTCCAGCACGCATCAATAATACAGTGTTAACATTTGTAGTTGTAGCTAGTTATCATTGTACAGCTGGCAATAGTTTTTGTTCTGTTGTACTTCTTTTAGCAATATTTAAACATTGATTAGATCAAAGCTGACTGTTTTTAATATTTTATTTTTACTATTTTTTATGTAGCTTGTAGTGACTGGGTAGTTCTATCAAATTTTTATCTGTAAAATGTCTGAGTATTTAGTGGCTTAACTTGCTGAATTTTTGGAGTAGCTTGCCCAGCGCTGTTGACATCAGATCAAACGTAGCTTGGTTACCCACAATGCCATATTTCTTTACACCCCCTTGGCAGCAACGTAACATGCTTAACTATGCATAGACATGGATGTTGACTCAAGAATCATGAGCAAATCACCTATTTAAAGAGCACCATAGTGTGTGCCCTCGGGATTATGCAGCTGTCTAGTGTCTTTGTGTGAGAGAGAATAATTGTTTTTGCTCTAATTACGAATGTGAGATGTGGCTGCTGGTGTGGTTGCTCGCAGCTGCCATCTTTTCATTCTTGTTGGCACCTTTCTGGCTGAAAATGGGATTTTCTACCATCTGGATTTGTGGTTTATGCTGATGAAACAAAGTTGTTCAAGTGGAATTGAACATAGTTTGCTGTACAATTTCTCAATATATTACAGTTAAAAGATCTGTTATCGTTTCCGTAAGCAATTTGTATGAACTTTAAGGGTGAATTCACTAAACAAATGTGGTATTTCAGCAAAAAAATAAATATATACGTCACATGCACTAATCACTAGCAGTACAATTTAATCAGCCACTAAATGCACAAACAAGACTTGTTTCTATGTAAATAAGGCTTGTTAAAGACTACGCCTTGTTTGCAAAAACTCTGCAATTACTGTTGCGCTGTTACCGCCTACAGAAAGCAGTCTGTAAACAGAATTTTATTAAACAAGGATGTTTTGTGCATTTTCTATTGATCATGGCAGCTGTTACCTATCAAATGATGGAGAACAGCGATATAACCGACATAAAGTCGGATGTGATGTGTAGTGCATGTTTCAAAGTGACTTAACCCTGTGAAGCCTGACATATGAAGTAATAAATAATAGTCAGAAAAAAATTATATATATATACAGACAGTTTATTGAACCTTAAGACAAAGTATAAGATCAGTGACATATTTATAAAACTATAGCAGACTACTTACATAAAATACATGTGGTCCCTTGTTAAAATATATTAAATGTGACACATCAGGCGTTTGATCTCTCAGTCATTACTGTATTGTGCTGCATAACATGGTACTTTTTTGGAGTTTTGATCATAAAAATTCTACATTTTAGTGGGGACCAGCAACTGTTTGGTTACCCACATTCTTCAAAATATAAATGATGTAAATGATGAATGATTGAGTAAATGTTTATTTTTGGGTGAACTATCCCTTTAAGCTGTCAATCAGATGACAGAAGGCATGTAGAAGATTGTGTACAACAGGATTATCTCCATAGTTTTCATCTTGTTCCATCAAAATATGATACAGTAGACTATAGGGTTAATTGACAAACCACGATTTGTAGATCTTCTGTATTTGTACGTTCTTCTAAAGCATCAGTATCAGTGACCTTTGACCTTTGACTTTTGTTTACAAGCAAAGCTGTGAGCCAGCGCCCAGGTCCCAGGAGTTATTTGTGTGTCACCAACAGTAACCCTTGTCACAGTGATGTTGATGGCCCGAGGGGTCTCTGCCTCAGTGACAGCTGACAGAAGAGTGCAGAAAGAAACTGGGCCCTGGGAGGCCAGTCGTGCTTTTCAAACAGAAACAGGGACTACAGGTGTCAGAATCCATCAGTCCAACCTGATAACGAGTCCTAGGATTCACTCTAGCCTATTTAGCTGATGTTTAGTGTGGATCTACAACCTTTTAGGGGTGATTAGCTAATTAAACAGGCCCCATAATATTAACAGTCTTTTAAGGTATTTAGAAATATATTTTAAGATTTGCACATTAAATCCATTTAAGTTAAAGTGTTGGCTCACGCAAATGATAATGCTCATGTTGTTTACCATAGCTGTCAAATATTATCAGAGCTTTTTTGATAAGCATTGTATTGTGAACCAAAAGTGCCCACAGTTGGGGACTGTGGTGGAGGGCAAGATTTGAATTTAATATAATGTGTCTTTTGATATTGTGATTACAGTGTCTTTTGGGGCAGCTCATGTTTGAACGCCTCCATGCCAAAACTTATTTCGATTGTATGAACATGCAACCAAGCGAAACACTGATTTGTTATTTATGAGCCTCATCTCAAGACCTAGTTTTGTTCTGTTTATTTGATTTATTGGTTCAGACAGTAGTCTAATAAAGTCTGAGGATTCTGTATTAATGTTCCTGTTTGTTTGTTTGTTCGCACTACCATGTAGTATTGTTAATGATTGTTTTATTAGTATTTCTGTTTTGTCTTTTTTTTTTTGTAAATTCTCTTTTACTTTAAATCACAAACAGTAGTTAAGATTCAGACTCGGCTTTCTTATTATTATATTATATTATATTATATTATATTATAAATTCAAAAGACTTGGTAAGTTTTTTATGAAAGAAATTAACTTTTATTCAGCAATGATGCATTAAATTGATCAAAAGTGACAGTCATTTATAATGTTACAAAAGATTTATGTTCCAAATATATGCTTTTCTTTTGAACTTTCTATTCATCAAAGAATCCTAAAAAAAATATAAAAAAACAGAGTCTCCACAAAAATATTAGAACAGTTTTTAAGTTCAGCTTTCAGCGTTCAGCTTTGCCATCACAGGAATAAATTACATTGTAAAATATAGTAAAATAGCAAACATTTATTTAAAATGTTTATAATATTCCACAATAATACTGCTTTTATTGTGTTTTTGAACAAATAAATGCAGTCTTGTTGAGCATAAGAGACTTATGCTAACTGACTGACCTAACTGACCTAAAACATTTACCTGACAGATAATTCATTTTTTTGTTCATTTATTTTACACAGTGTGACTCAGAGGGGTGTTTGGATACTCTGTCATGAGCGGCATGTCTGCCAAATGTCTCAGACTGGTTTATATGCACGACCCATCATACATTAAGGGACAAATTGACTGATTCCTCTGGTTCATAGCGAAAGTGGTCTATTCAGTTGTAATTGAGTGATATGCAGGGGGAGATTATGCAAGTCAACCTTCACAGACCCCATTAAACAGCTTGACAAAGGCATTTTTTGCCTATTTTGATATATTTTCTGTTGAGACAGGAAGTTGGGCCAGGACCAGCCAAGTTACTGCCTTTAAGATGAATGGCAATGCTAACAGATAGCTGTCTCTAGGTATTATGGGCCACTTGCTATTGCTAGTCAGAGATATGCGGTAGTAGAGAGAGGCAGCAGTATATTTTGTCCAAGAAAGACTGTAAATTTTAAATGTGCAATCTGCTAAATGTTATTTTTGGCATTTTGAGGAGTACGCTAGTATATAGATGACCTTGAAGCTAGCAGACATTGTCTAAAAGCCACAAAACTTCAGTTTTGATGTCATGGGGTCTTGAGTCATTTTTAGTACAATGCCGAAGATGACGAAGAATGAAGGGTGCCATTTTTTGCCTCTGGGTGACTGTCTCTTTGTCTGTCTGTGTTTATCTTTCTGTTTATATTTACATCCACATTTATCGATTGTCAAACCTTTGTGTCCACTGTTAGAGTTTCTATTCATGTGCGTTACGTTACAAATGTGATAGACCTATAATTAAATGTTGAACATACAAAGCTACACAGTGTCCAAATGTCCACCCACACAAACACCCAAGCAAGGGCCAAAGACGTGCCTGACATACAAAAATATCTGTCATTTCACAGACTGTATGTGATGAAGCTTAGTTTATTTAAATGACTTCATTAACTCTATGAGATTTCATTAGCTACTGCCACTGAGCTTTCGGCAATGTCGCATTTGGTTCATTTGGTAAAATGTTCGGTCAACAAAAGGAACATCAGGGTTTAAGTACACCCATTTCTTTAGAGACAATTACTCTGTGAAGTGCTTTTAGGGCTAATTCTGAGCACTCTTAATGTCTCTCTTAATGAGGAGCTGTTTCTTTGCTAACATTTTGCGATGGTTTTTAGTGTGTGTGCTGTAAAATATTTAAACTATAATTCTGAAAACCAGAACAAAATGATCAGTTTATGAAACATTCATGTCACAAATGAGTCCTTTCACCACTCAAAAGCATTGTTGCCAAAAGGTTTTCTACATGGAGAAAATGGTTAGGAAAAACATGGAGGGGTTTTGAGGTGCAGAGTGAGGTGTGATGTTTTCGCTCTGCATGTCAAGGCCATGGCGGCCTGGCCTGACAGAGCCGTTTATCACACTGTCCTCTGGTGATGGATCTTAGATCGGTTCACTTGGCTTGTATTAGCTTCAAGGAGGCTAAAGGGGCTGTACTACACACATACACAACTGTGGGAGAATATGGACTGGCACACTTGCAAAATTAAACATATGCTTAGAAAGGCCAAGAGTAGTTTAGTTTAAACTATCTCATTAAAATATGCACATCCAGACTTTAAATAGAATAAAAAAGACTCACTATATGTGCACGTGCCAACATTAACATAATCATGTGCAACAAGCATTGTCTTTTTTAAAATCAGTAGCTAAATCCTATTTAACAGTGAGTGAACAAACTGAATAGAACCAGTGATTTGCCCAGTTAAACCATTTGATCCATCAGTGTCCAGTTTGATAACTCTATGTTCATGCTCATTTCGATCAGTGCTGGTCAATCTTGTTCTGGGACATGGACATCATGAACTTCATGTTTTCAAATGGCCAGCTATTTCAGGTTACAGCTGTCCATGTGGAAAATAGCTATAGAAAAATAGCAAGGCCTTCAGGTGCTACTGCTGCTTAGACTGTGGAGATAAAAATATGTCAAGTCCCCAGAACCCTGGGCATTCATAAATATTAAAGAACATGTGTCCCTCAGAAGAAATCATGTGCTTCCATACAGTTACATATATTTTGCAGATTGTGCTTTGAATCTAAAGGAATTCCGTGAATAGACTTAAAATATATTTGCTGGATTTTACTGTAGCTCAGTGCAGTAATTGTGCAGTAATAGAATGCAAAAGTCATATTCTCTATGCAAAGTCTTTATTTTATTTTATTTAACTGATTTTAGCAGTAATGTATAACTGCTAAAAGAAAATCATTATTTCATTTGTAATTATTTTCTTCTCAACTGAATGTTTTTCTGAATGATTGTTGTTAATTCTTCTTCTTCTACTACTTCTACTTCTTCTTTTCTGTTGTTTTTTCATATTTTATCCACTTTTCTCACTGTATTTTTTTCAGGTCACAAATTTAATATAATAGTATTTAATAAATTTAAAATCTAAAAAAATGTATGTAACAACGTACAGAAACTGTTTTTGCCATGACGTATAGATATTAATGTTCTTAATCCAAGGTATATCCTTCTGTAGAAGCCTTAATTCAGTATGGTTTAACTTTATTAAAAAAAATGATAATAATAAAATAAAATAATAAAAAGCATGCAATTTCCAAATTAATTTATTAATATTTAGCATTTAAAAAATTAAATTGTAATTAAAAATAAAACATTATTTTTATACTTATTTTATACTTATTTATACACAATAGTTTTATATAGCATTTTTTTTTTATATATATATATTTTTTTTTACTGTCATATGCAGTTCTTCATGGGATTTCCATCATAAAAGACGTGCACTTTTTTCTGCTTCATTTCAACAATTGTAATGTAAATAATTTTGTTGATGGTTAGTTTAGTTTTTAGTTTTAATGGGGAAAAATACTTTAGAACAATAATGGCTGAAAAAGTGGATGGTCACTGGTTTACGTCAATGTTAGTATTTAACCAAAGTATCTTAATGGATCCCATACTAACATCAATTGAATGCTACATACTAGATATTCTAGGCACTTGGAAAATGTCTACCTCTGTTTCTTCCTCTCCATCCTTTCTTTTTTTATGTCTTTCCAGAAGATGTGAGCACTACTGGTATGTCTGGATTCTCAATTATTCCACATGAGCTTGGAACAAAATGGCCTCGTAACTGAGAATTGCAATCATTGCTCTTTAATTGGGTTTGAGTTGTGCCGTTTTCTCTGTGCTATTCACTGGAGAGGCTCCATCACTTTTCATCAGCTTGGCCATGTCAGGGTCTGAATGAACGGAATTCCAGTGTCCTGGGTCCCTTTCACTGAGTCTTAATGAATGCGTAGAATTCAACTATAGTCCTGCAAATAGAACACACGCACAATGGCCTTCCCCTGTAGTCCCCTTCAAAAAACAGGCCTTCAATCTACCTCCTCCCTGGAGAAATTGGTATTCAGCTGAGCGTTACTCACTTAGGGAAGGCATTTAGGACTTCCTGCTACCATCTGGCTGAGCTTTTCAACCACCAAAAAAAATCTGAAATCACGCACACCGTTGTAAGTTTTCAAAAACATTTGTCTCTAGTAACTTGAATTAAATATGGCAGTGTTGTCTCTGGAATGATAACCACCAGGCATGAAAAGTTTATTTTGTCCTTAAAAGTATGATTATGCAACTCTGTGACATTTGTTGCTGTTGTCTCTTTTTCCATCTGCTGAAATTTGCAGCTTTCTTTTTACCATGGTTTTCCCTTTTTTTCCCAAACAAATTTAAAGACCTATATCATTATAGACAATTGTGGTATGTTTGTGCACGTATGCTGAAAATGTAAAAAAGTTATTTTATTTGAGTAGAATGCAACAGTCAGATTCTTTAAATAAAATACTATATTATTTTATTTAACTGATTTTAGCAGTAGTGTATAACTGCTAAAAAACATTTTATTACTTAATTTCATTTTATTTGTTATTATTGTCCCCTTAACTCATTGTTTGCTAATTCTACATGGTTGCTGATCCTTTTTTCCTTTTTGTTTTTGCTGTTGTTGTTTAATATTTTATGCACTTTATAAAATTAGTGTCATTAATTTTTTTTGTTTGTATGTTCACACTGATGTTAAAATGACATTTTCTCAATTGTGACATTATTTTTTATGTAATGTTAAGCAATATCGCATATCGAATATTGCATTTTTTAACAAGGTATCGCATTTTTCTTCAATATCGCACAGCCCTAGCACTTACCTTGCTATGGTCAGAAATTTTATAATATATACTTTAATAAGTATATAAGGGTTAATAAAATAGTATAAAAAAATAATAAGAAAGAATACAACAACAAACAGCAAAAAGAGAAAAATAAACAAAATTAATAATAAAAACTAACAAATTAAGTCAAGATTAAACAATCAACAAAGAAGGCACTAATGACAAAAATTTAATAATACTTTTAGTTAGTGCTAATTTGGTGGTGGTCTGTCTAGTAGAAATGACCAGCATGACATTTCCCGCGTTCAGTTTTTAATTGTAGTGTCTGTTCTTTTACTGTACTAAAATATTTTAATTTCTATAAAAAATCAAAACGACGGTGGGGGTCGGTGACGCGGTGGGCAAGTGACGTAACCGGTGTTGCGGCTTAACACCGGTATCACCGTCAACACCGTCTATCGCGGCAAGCCTACTTTTCTGATGATTCTAGTTGAAGTCTTGGTGGTTAAGTTGGTTTAAAAAGCCTGATGGGAACACCAGCATCCCATCCCAAGCAAAACATATGCTTTTCAGGAGGGTGGGTTATTAACCTCCTGGATTTTGCCATAAAATGCTCAGATGAGGAATGTTTGGCAACTGAACTTTTTTCCCCCTTGTACTTGTCAAACAGGTGTTGCCTGTTGTTAGAATGATGACACAGAGCATATGTTTCCTTCAGACTCGCACCCGCTCCTGAGCGAGGTACCTCCTCACAGTACCGCAGGATCTATTCCCAGTGGGACCCATTACTAATTTTAGCAAAAAGCTGACAGTTTGGTAATCACTGGGGACATTATTAACTCAGTGAACTGAATTTTAATGTAGACCCACATAAAATACAGCTCACAGCAAAAGTGGCGTCTGTCTGTGTGCGAGCTGTTTTCTCAACGCTGCCCTTGAGTGTAAACGGCACACTTATCCAAAGGTTGCCAACGGTTTAGCTTCTCGAGATTCAGACATAAAGCCATTCTCACATTGTCAACAGCGGCACAAAGATAGTATCTGTGCTAAGCCCCTCTTGAATGTGTCTCTCATTCTCTCCATGAACTTGGCAAGGCTGGATTAGCCAGTGGGTCTAATTTAGCCTTTTTTCAAAATCCCATTCAACAAGACAGGGTTATAATGATCGAACAAAAAAGTGCAAACACTTATACAGGGGAATTGGTCCCAAATCAATTATGAGAATCTCAGTCCCCTTCCTTTCCAAGCGTCCCAGTGCTGTCAGCAAGGCCCGAGCCTTGAGCTAACAGAAAGCGTGATGGAGGAACCTGAAAAGTGGGTGAAAATGGAGGAATGTAGACCCTAGAGAGGGGCTTTGGTTGTAGATACACACATTTATCACAGCTTAAAATGACGGCAAGGGTGCAGCGAAAAATATAGTAAAAGAATAGGTTAGGATACGAGTCGATTAGTAAGGTCAAGTAAGTTAGCTATTCATCAAAGTATATATTAAAGCAACACTTTATTTTAAGGTCCAATTCTCGCTATTAACAAACCATGAACTACAAGTTTTGCCTCAAACTCCTAATTTGCTGCTTATTAATAGTTAGCAAGGTCGTTGGGTAATGGGTAGGATTAGGGATGTAAAATATATTTCAGCAGAATATGTGCTTTATAAGCACTAATACACAGCCAATATGTTAACAGACATGCTAATAAGCAACTAGTTAATAGCGAGAATTGGTGCTTATACTAAAGTGTTACAAAAAAATAAATAAAAAATTCAGGTTAACCCTCTGGGGTCTGAGGGGGTTTTGGAGCCCTGGAGAAGTTTTGACATGCCTTGACATTTGTGTTTTTTTTCAGTATCTTAAAAACATATTAATTGCTAAAGTCTGATTACACTGTAATAATCACAAACTGGGCTACAATAATACATTAATTTTAAACATTTAAAATGTAATTTAATTTAATTTACATAGTCTTCTTAATTCATGTAATTCAAATTTAGGAACTGAATTATAATTTTAAATGTATTTGAATTCTTTTCTGCAACCTAAATATTTTACAGGACTTACTTAAAACTAACATCTTATCATTCAGACAGCCCACTAGCTAGAAAATTATGAAAACATAGTTTTTTACATCTCAATTGTGGTTTTACCATGTTTTTGGGGTATGTATAAAGTAGGGCTATGCGATATTGAAGAAAAATGCGATATGTGATACCTTGTTAAAAAATGCGATATTCAATATGCAATACCATATTGCTTAAAGTGTGTAAAATCAATTTAAATTATATTTTAAAATATTTAAAAATGAAAATTATATAACCAATTTGTTTCACATTCTTTCTTGGAAAAGAAAGAATCACTACAACTTCTGAAAGTGACCAGCAGTGTTTTAGCATTACATAAAAAGTAATGTCACAAATCAGAAAATGTCATTTTAACATCAGTGTGAACATACAAAAAAAAAATGTATGACTCTAATTTTATATCATTGTAACTTAGCTTTCCACACACTTTAAGTACTTCTTCATATACCACAGCAAAAACTATAGTCTGAAAAATTCAAACATGATTAAAGGCAAGTGAACAGTCAGTAAAAAAAAAAATAAAAAAAAAATACACAATTTACAAGCATAGATAAAATAAACGGTAGTATTCAGATACAGAAATGTTATAATTAGGTGTAAAATAACACTGCATAGTGTTAATTGTATGAATTAAATTTAGATTAATCTGTTATAGCTGTTTTGTTGTTTAAGAGTTGTTTTCTGCAACTTATTGCACTTAATTCTTTTTAACGTCAAGCAATTCTCTGCTATATGCGTCGAAAAACTTTGACCTTTTGCAACGTTTTGATTTAAGTAGCCTATTATTAAAATGATTCAGATATCGCACGCCCTTGCGATATGCAAATTGCGATATTTACATTTGCGATATTTCGATAATTTCGATATATCGTGCAGCCCTAGTATAAAGTCAATACCATGGTATTCTTTCAAGTACATGGTGTAAATACAATGAAAGTATTTGTTTTCTATTCGATATCGTAATACCATAATTTATCATTTGATACCATGATACCACAATTGTGCTTAGGTCTATGCAGTTTATTTTCACTGCGAAAGAAGCACTAAAACCAGCAACCCAGTAAATAGCCTAATTTGATTTGCTACAGTATACAGTAGATATAGTCAGGAGATTCTGTGCTAGAAGTGTCACTGCTGTCGTAAATACCTCTGTGTCCCCCATTACCGAAGCGCCCCTCTGAAATGCGTTTCACTTAATCGTTGCTCACTGTTGGTTTGTATTTGTTTATCACCGGCCCAGTATCATGCTCATTTATTTAATATTTCACACTTCTTCACCCAAAGCAAAGCCTGTGTGGACTTGAATCGACTTCTCCATCTCTCTCTTCTTCGGTCGCCCTTCACAGAGCTCTGGTCATCTGATGAAGTGTGGCGGTGTGTGTTTGTGTGTGTGCATGTCTGCCTCTCAAAGTGGTCTGTGATGCATGGCGACACCTTAATTCGATATTTTGGTG
The DNA here is from genome assembly GCF_001515605.1 of Sinocyclocheilus anshuiensis. Lineage (NCBI taxonomy): Eukaryota > Metazoa > Chordata > Actinopteri > Cypriniformes > Cyprinidae > Sinocyclocheilus > Sinocyclocheilus anshuiensis. The sequence continues at coordinate 1,820,179 of NW_015548296.1, read as the reverse complement.
TGGGTGTGTGTGTGTGTGTGTGTGTGTTTGTGTGGCGGCGAACTGGGCCAAGAGAAGTGAAGAGAGAAGGAATAGGCAGCGAGTGAGTTCAGTCGACTCAGCAGCATGTGTCGAATGGAGTAAATTAGATCTAAACTGAGAGGGAGAGTAAATGAGAGAGAGGAGTTATTTTATTAACAGCGACCTTATGCTGGCTACTATTACTATCTGCTTTGACCTGTCTGTGTCCCTGGACTTCAAAGAAAACTTGATACGGCAATATGGCGAAGGCCGATCTGAAGTTGAAGGAAATAATGGCCACGAATGGCCACTGCCGAAAGTTCATTTTTGACCCAAATGGCTTTCCGTCACTTGGCTCCAACAGACATTTTAAAGGTCAAAGGTTAGAAGAGTAATGGCCACATGGTGCAATTAACGTTGGTATAATGGTGGCTACATCCCCATCTCTCTCTGGTAATGGATTTTAAATGACGGTGGTTTCCACAGCACTGTGGAGAACGTTTCATTAAAATGGGAGAACATGATGAGGATAATTTATCTCATTCTGCTTTACATTTACATACATTCGTCTGGGATTTTTTCGCCCATCTTTGGATGTTTCTTGGTCATTCATTTGACTCATGAGGAATGACTGTTGCTGAACACCAATCTTATAAAAACAGTCTGTGAAAAATGCTAATGACTAGTGCTGGGCGGTATACCGGTTCATACCGAATACCGGTGTTTATTTTTGTTATGATATGAATTTTAAAAATACCTCAATACCGGTATATGTCGCTTAAACAACATTCAGAACGCGACACTGTTTTAAAGGGGTCCCTTTTCACTGTTGCACTGTGGTGAGGGAACAGCTGTATGTGTTATTAAGCGTTCCAAAAGTTCCGAAACTGAAGCTGTAGAACTAATAGAACGTGATGACACAGAAGAACTCATCCACAATATCCACATTGACCGCCACAAATATCCACCGCCCCCTGCCATCAGCTCCCGTGTCTCACACACACACAAGCGTGACTTTAGCACTAGATTTAGTGCTTTTTACCCCTTTTCACCCTTTTAGCGGCTTTTTTCCATAGAATATTCATACTGACAAACCTAGCGACTTTTTTTGGATAAACCTTAGCTATGGTTCAGTTGGAAGATTTTGCCAGTGCTGTCCCGCGGACGCGAGGTCTGACTTTTCCCAGAGAAGTGTCTGGAAGATTTCTCCAGTGCTGTCCCGCGAACACGAGGTCTGACTTTCCCGGAGAAGTGTCACCTCTCTCGGCGTCTGTTCTGTGCAGTGAGCGGCAGAGAAGCAGCGCATTCAGTTGGCTGCACCGCAACCGACTTGTCAATAAATGAGTACAAAACAGTGTTTCCTAGCACCTGTCGCTTACTGATTGTTTGGAATTATAAATATGAGCGTAGTTCGTTGATTTTATCAGACAATGCCGCGATTATAAATGAGAGTGACTCCTGGTTAATATGTATTAAAAGGGGTCGTGTCTAGTCACTATTTAGTGTGGTATTTTTTGACAATATTCACTCATCATGACAGTAAAATAGGGCATTCTAAGTCAATATACTGCAGTATTTCCTCTCTCAATCAGTAGAAAATATGGTTAACACCCGGTCATGCATGAAAAAAAAATAACGTCATGTACCGTGAAACCGGTATAATTTTGAAAAATACCGTGATATAAATTTTTGGTCATAACGCCCAGCACTACTAATGACCCTCTAAATGATGGCACTTGCATGAGGTGCAGTCGATATTCACTGACAAATTTGCAATATTTTTACAAGTATGTGCTTGACACTGAGGAAGAAATAATGGGAATGGAAAGTAACTAAGCAGGTCTGTATTGTGGAAAGATGAATGGAGTCAAAAACAGAATAGTGGAGGACTAAGGTCTGTCTTGTGAGAGGATGGAGAGCTCGGCATGTGTTTGATATGGTGTCACGGACGCTGGAGGAGGCAGGAATTTTTCATATGGGTGGTCAGACAGAGGCCAGCAATCACTCTGGTGGTATGGCATAGAGATTTTTGTTATATAAACATAAATGTGTTTAACTATAAAATATTGGGCTATTAATAAAGTTTACGCTGCAGCTACTGAACATTGTATGATCACTGCATCAGACAGGCAGGCAACTGCAGGAGTTTTTAATCAGAAAGTCATCTCTGATTACATTTGTATACATAACCAGTGACATTTTTAATACGATTTCGGAAATAAGAATTAAGAATTACTATTATTTTAATATTGACATATTTCTGTGCATCTATTTTTGTGCATATTAGGTCATTTCAGAGAGCTGCCCCGCTTTGTCAAGCTGATCTTTAGCTTAGCAGAATGCTAATGTCAAACTCTATTGGAATCAATTGCGAGAGTCTCCTGTGTGGTGCGCAGAGTTGCTGCTTATGTAGGGCATTCTGAATCAGTCACTTATGAGCTTCTTTCTCTGTTAGGATACTAAGTAGGCAGTAAAAATGGAGGCAGCTCACTAGGTTTTGGAACATAATGTATGTTAAACATTAAAGCATTATTTGATAATGAATCACACTAACCTTTAAAAGGACTCAGTCATTCTGAATTCAATTTCAATTTATTTCATTTTAAACAGGTCTTCTAGCACTTCTAGCAAACAAGAAAATGATTAAGCATACAATAGATTATGTTTTGAATCACATGTATGAATTCATTCCGCTTACATCAGTTATATTTTGAGATTGTTGTGGCAAAGAAATACACAAATGTTTTATGAGGCGGGTGCTGAAGGGACAGGATCGCGAGAGTGTGTGTGGCGTGATCAGCTGGTTACATAAAATATGTGCAATGTAAACCATTATACAAGCTACTAAAGAGCTAGGACAGGGTTTGGACTATATTTAAACACTTAAATCCAGCTATTTGCATCAAAAAAATTGGCATATTTAGTTTGAGAACAAATTTATTAGTGAATTAAATGACAAAATGAGTAATGTTGAAACGTTTGGGGTGCGTAAGACTTTTAAAATATTTTTGAAAGAACCAAGGCTGCATTTATTTGATCAAAAATACAGTAAAAACAACAGCATTGTTTTGAATGAAGTACTGTTACAATTTAAAAGTACTGATTTCAACTTTTATATATTTTAAACTGTTATTTATTCCTGTGATGGCAAAGCTGAATTTTCAGCAGTCATTACTCCAGACTTCAGTGTCACATGTTCCTTCAGAAATCATTCTATATGGTGCTTGTGCTTAAGAAGCATTTATTATTATTTCTTTATTATTTAATGTCTTATTTTTAGGTTTCTTTGATGAATATACATTTCAAAAGAACAGCATTTATTTGAAATAGAACCTTTTTTGTAACATCATAAATATCTTTACTTTCACGTCTGGTCAATTTAATGTGTCCTTGCTGAACAGAAGTATTAATTTCCTAAAAAATAAAATAAAATAAATAAATAATCAATCTTATGTATATAACTCAATGTGTATGTTTGTGCATGCATAGATGATGTTATCTGCAAATTGTATGTGAATTGACACATTATTTTGTTGAATGTTTTGACGCTGCTTGAATTCTTTCCATAGTGATTAGTTTTAATCATGCCGTGTATATCCAACTGTTCCACTATCTCTCTATTCCACAACATGCCAATCTACTATTCAGCCTTACCCAGCAGCCCTTATTTTTCCATAGCCGTGTTTGACTTACATCAGGCAGCACAGCTTGACTCCTCCACTTGTTGCTAAAAACGAATTTAGTCAACATTTTGGAGCATATACCCTACCATTCAAACGTTTGGGGTCAGTGAGATAGAAATGTACTTTATTCAGCAAAAATGCATTAAATTAATCAAAAGTGACAGTAAAGAAATGTATAATGGTACAAAAGATTTCTAGGCTGATCTAGGCTGCCACTAGTTCTGCCCCTTGTCATGGGAGAAAAGCGCCAGTGTTTTCTTACTGGCGAGCCTGAATGAGAAGTAGCTGAAGAGCGCTGTTGTTTTTGGAAGTCCTGAGAATAAAATGTTATGAGAGCTACAAGTGCAACCTCCCTTTGAACTTGAGGATGGGATTGTCTTGCGGGTTTTAATGCTATAGGTGGTGAGAGGGTGCCTGGGAAACAGGGAAGGGTGGTGTATATGTGTGGGCGCACAATTTGCCTGACCTAACAAAGCTCTCTTTGTTTTAAATCAGAGCCTATGGGGAGATGCGTTTGAAAGAGACTCTCTAGGAACAGAACTCTGCAAATCTTTGTAGCTATTTCTTCGTTTTTTTATACATGATCAGTGGGAGACTGAGTGCCGTTTACAAAAGGAACTGTTTGTATTGGGGGTCATACTGTTTGTAATACAGGTCAGGCTGGTTAAATAAACTGTGTTTACACTCACATCCTTACACAAATTATGGTATCAAGTTTTGTAGTATGCAGTATCAGCTGTTTTTGCTTTTATTGTATTTGATGCTTCATTATGAGTGCATTGGATGGTCAATTAAAGGGACAGTTCACCCAGAAATGAAAATGTTCAAACATGACTTTCTTTTTTTCTGTGGAACATAAAAGAAGATATTTTGCCCATACAGTGAAAGTCAATGGGGTGCAAAGCAACTCTGGTCCTCTTTGACTTTCATTATATGAAAAAAAAGGCAACATCTTCTTTTGTGTTTCACAGAAGAAAGTCATACTCTCTTGTGGTTCAGTGCTTTATAGTTAATGTTTTTTGTTTGTTTTGTTTTTTTGGATTTTGGAAGTCTTATGGTACAGCAGAAATTTAGGGGGGAAACTGATGAAAAGCTGGTGTGATGTTTTGGTGTATCTCATCAGATAGTAATAATGTAGTAGGCCTATTTATATTTGAACTATGCAGGGCTCCAGACTGGTGCGACTAATTTTTGTGAGCGGTCGCACTGGCTTGACCACTGCATTGTTCAACTCAAAGCGCTGCTATTTCTGTTGCATTTAAGAAACGGCAAACGAAACGAAAGCGAAACTAAACCGCACTACGTTTCAGCTGCGCGGTGCGGACCGTTTATCAGCTCGGACCGCGACGCAAACAAACTTGCCCGAGCTCAGAACAGCTTAACTCGGGAGCCAAAGTTGATTTCGCGACACTGTTACTGCGACACTGTTACTGCACCGATGCAACAGTTCTGCGAGATCCAGTGAGAAGCGTTTGAATTCGCCGCGCGCACAATGATAAGGTTGCTGCGAGATCTAGTGAGACTCATTCAAATTCTGCACAGAATTCTCTGTTATAAACAGCGCTGACATATGTCAGGAAACCAGAAGCGGTAACGCTAACTGTAACCATGGTGTTGTGGTAGAAATAGTCGAATGCATTACATCATTCATTCCAGGGTTTATACAACCTTTTGAGAGAGAAATTCAAGCACTTTTCAATGACTTTCAAGTATTTCACACAACTATTTCCAGCACTTTAAAGCCCTAAAATATTTCCGTTTGAATGTTATTTTTAATGGGATGACCAAAATATACATTGTGGTAAACAAACACTTATGTAAAATGTAAAAAATACATCAAATCACAATTATAACCACCAGTAGACTGCAGCAGAGGAGCACTTATTGTCTTATTATTAGTCATTCATTTCTACTTTTTCTCTATATTTTGAAATTATAAAATCACTATTATAAAATATAAAATCATCAAGAAATCAGATTTTGTCAGAATTTTACACTTTTTTGTGTATGAAGTAAGAAAAGTCACAAAGTGCCTTGAAAAACAAACTTTTTTTCAATTTGCTACTAAATCACACATAATCACTGAAGTTGGTCAGTTCCATATACTAGAAGAATAATGGTACATTTAATAAGAGTGGAATATATAA
>NW_015548296.1:1805887-1814336 GCF_001515605.1 Sinocyclocheilus anshuiensis | reverse complement strand
TGTAATATTATTAGTAACTGCACTTATTAATGCAAAACAATAGTAATTTTATGATTAAATTATCTATATTTTAATACCCCTGCACACCACCCCCAGCATTACCAAATCTGCTCCTGGCGCCATCATCTGTAGAACTTAGTGGCGTTGGTGCCACTGCTCTCAAATGTTAGTCTGGAGCCCTGCTATGCCTTTAAGCTTAAAATATATAAATACTTTAAAACTGTTTAATCCTTCAGTGCCAATGTGAGGACGGCTACGAACAGCTGTTTTATTTAATCCACTGAGCGAAACTAAGTTTCGATCACTTTAAAGTTTTGCCCTTGGTTTGGCAAGATGTCTAAAAACAAATTATCCACATTCACATGCTCATTTCAAATGACAATGTTTATCCTTAGAAAGTTAGCTTGTGTGCAAAATAGAAATGATTCCTTCAATACTCTGTATGCATCAAAGAACACGTTCCCAATTATTTTTTCTATAGCCTTAGGCCATTTTTCTCTTTTCTTTCTTTTAACCTTCGCTTTTTTTTTCCACTAAACTCCAAAGGTAATTTAATCTATCTTTGAAAATAACAGTGTTTTTTTGCATTAGGACATTCAATTACTTTTCCTCAAGAAAAGGGTCCAGCTGTCTAGCCTCGCCACGCTTAATGGTTTTCACAGGTAAAATTTCAAACCTGGCCCGGGCATACCTGCAAACAGGTGACATTGCTCGCAGATGGAGGTTTTGTTTCCCTGGAGATGCTGTGCTGTGTCGTTTGCATCTTAGCCTCATAAATCTTTCATAAAGGATGTCGGTTTTGCTTACACGAAGCGAAAGCAACTGCCCCACAGGATAGAAGGGAATACATGTGCAAAATGCGTGATTCCCAAAAAAACTGTTGTGTACACCACAGCCGTTTGAGTTCGTTTGGTTCGTGTCCGACTGAAGTGGCATTCTGTGCTCAAAGCAAGTGCACAGAAGAGACCCTTTGCCCCTTTCGACTGGCGGTCCAAACCAGGTGTTCTAAAGAACTTATTAAGTCTAATTCTCTTCTTAGTGCATTTATTCATAAGTCTTTTTGAACTGTCTCTCTCCCTCTCCCTGCCTCTCCCTCTCTCTCTGTAAAGTGTTGGATAAATGTACACTTTGTTCTTGCTGATGTTTTGGTGCCAGCATTTACGAGAGTGTGCTGCTATAGTGGCGACTGAGTGTCTGATCCATTGCTCATATTTCTTTGATCATTCCATCCGCACAAAACAGATTTCTAGCAAAGTGCTTCACTAAAAGAGTGCACTTGTACCTGATTCACATTAAGCCGCTGTTATTGTGTGTAAACTTCACTTAAAAAAAAACATCTTTCGTCATTCATTCATCCGTTCATTGATTGACTCACTCTCTCACTTGCGCACTGTGAAGCTCAAAGTGTTCTGCTCATTATCAACATGATGTTGTTATTGATTTCTGCCACCAGCCTTGTGGTGTACAAATTTAGGTATAAAGTGCAATTAACCTGGTTTACTGCATAGATGCACAGTCTGCCGGGCGCTGGTCAGCCAAGTGAACACTTAAATCAATATTATTTATGCTCATTCCTGTTTCTTATATAGCTGATGGATGTGGATATCTTGCACCAAGTGACTGTTTTCTTGTAGAAGGGTCAGGGTCTGGCTGGTTAGCCCCTGCTGGTAGATGCTGTTACTGCACTGTCTGGTCCCAAAAAGTATTTTTTTCAATTCAGTAAAATATTTTAAATATCATATTGGGACCTCTAATTGAACCAAAATTTTTCTCTTCACCATAGACACAACTAAAGCTCATATTTTATAAACATATAATTTCTATAAAATATATTTTATGAACTGTTATCCTTTTTTATTTAAGTATCCAAATAAATGAAATGTATTTAATCTGAACCGTTTTGCTCTTAAAATAACTATTTCTTTGTCATTGAGGTAAGATGACCCTCTCAGAATTTGAAGTTGTCTAGAAGAATTGAAAAAATATTACAATAAATTACGATTTATTATATTATATTATACATTATTTAATAGTTGAATGAATTAGATGTATTTATTTTAGATGTAATTAGATGACATTTCAAATGTCTTTATTATAACCTAAAGGATACTTAAGTCTGAATTCACAGTATATTGCTATTATGACATCTTTTCATATAACAATAAAGGTCTATGCAATATTTTATATTTAAATTCATTTATATAAATTGTATTTATTTTTAGTAGGGGTTCAAGCACACAGTGCTGAAACCCTATTGTAATGTCAAATTCACTGAACTAAATTGGGCTCTTTGAATTTCAGTAACATTAAACTGACTTAAATCAAGTTGAATCTAGTATAACTTATAAAAAAAAAAAAGTTGAAATTTCAACTCACCGTCGCTTAGGGACGCAAAAACGTCTGTTAGGGACGGGGCCAATTTTACTAAAAAGGCTATAACTTGTGAACAAAATGACATATCTTCACCAAACTCGGTACACATGTGTATGAGCTCGATTTTTGGTCAAATAAAAAAAAATGTGCAGCTCTGCCACTTGGTGGCGCTATAAGATGGAAAAAACATAGAATTGACTATAACCTCGCAACCGTTGGTCCGCCTAAAAGAAAGCCCACAATGTCTCTCAAAACTGTGTAAAATGATGCATAATTTCATTCTAAACAAGCATGCAAAATTTAAGAGAAATTGGGCAAAAAATAACACTATAGTAGTTATAAAGGTTAAACACAGTGTTGTATGAGAAATTGCATCTATAACCACTAGATGGCAGCGGAAGACCACTAATGGGCTCATTAAATACACTAAAACAGTACTGTTCAAAGGTTTGATGGATTCATGCTTAGATATGATAAAATCACTGTTAAAACATTTAAAATCACATTTACTAATAGTTTACCATTTTGTTCATACAGACATATTAATTTTTACAATTATGCCAGATTATGATTACAGTGAAACCTGGAAATGACATATAAACTCCTAAAAGGAGAAGACTTGCAATAAGTATTGTGTCACCTATCATTTATGTCAAATATCTATATCTGCAACAAAATGTGTGTGCATGTATGTCTGTGTGTGTCTCTGCATGTATATGTGTGTGTGTGTAAGCATGCTTATTGAGTATTAATATAATAGTTTAACCATTTCATTTTTGTGTGTATGTATCTGCGAGCCTATTCTCTGTTTTGGATGTCTTTTACTGTCAGCCATACATCTAGGTTGGCCTAGACCCTAAAATATACCACCTTAAATGCCTTAAAGTGCTTGAACCCCGGTAATTGCTGCTTGCAGCTATATTTTTTATTATTTTTAATTATATGATATTTTGTTTGATTTGATTTTTATGATTGTTTTGGGGTTTTGTTCTAAAATAATTTAGCAAATGTTTCCATTTATTTTATTTAATAATATATTGCATGATGTGTCATCATTCTATACATTCTAAAGTCATCTCTAAATGGACTGTGATGACACATTTTCACACCTATTAAAATCATAAATCTAGCAAAGTGGTTCATACTTTAAAGAAAATGTACATTTTTAAAACTTTACTTTCTGTTATATTACCTTTGCATGAAATTGCAGAAAATTAGTTACCACTGTGTGAGTGTTTCTAATACCTCGACTGAGAGAGTGACAGCAAATTAGATCTCTCTCTCTTTTGAGTGACATAACCAATATCTCTATAGTTTTTTCCCTCTTTTGTAAGCGCTATTGCGGATTTTTTTCTTTTGCTATTTGAGCAAATGGGAACGCAAAAACCGATCACCACTATCGACGTTTACCCAGCTATGATGGCTCCTGCTTCTGAGAACCCTGGAAATGTGAACAGGATCCATATGTTGCAATTTAGCAGTAAATGCACACTCTTTATAATTCTCCTGCAGACTTGAAATCACATACATCCAGGTGGTCCTTCACCAGCAAAGCAAGCTGCATGGAATTGAACAGGAACATTAATGTGCTCTCTCCAAGTGTCATAGACGTCCTTGGTTCGAAAGAGCTCTGTGTGGAGAAGAGAGTCTGAAAACATTCTCTAATGCTGCTTGGCCTGAGCCATGTCCCCAGACTCTGAGTGACAGTAAATTACTATTGATTGTGAAGTCGGAGAGCTGGGGTCACTGCCCTGCTAAATACTAACGCTGTTCTAGGGCTATTATTAGTCAGTCTCTCTCGATCTCTCTCCGTCTATCTCTTCTTGGGAGGCTTGGCGTTCACTTCACAATGCACAGTCTGCCATACTGTTATCTCAGGAGACTGAGAAGGCCCTGTGGCTGGACACTAATTTACGAGGAGATGCTTATCAGCTTAAATTAGGAGGAAGAAAGTCGGGATGAGATAATTGTTTTTGACAATCCATGCCTTACCACAATGAACTCTCCCAAGAGGGGTTAGATAGTATACTTGGCCCCTGGAGAGTTTCTGCGTGAATCTGTGTCGTTTATCTGGGCAAACTTTGGAGGATCGCATTCAAGAACGTCCACTGGCCTTTCATGGAGGTTAAAATTGCAGTTTATTGGTTACACTATTAACAGCATTGAACTGTTCTGATATAAAAACTGTTGATTGATATAGCACTTTTGTCTTTTTCAAAGATTTTTATGATACATTTGTCACTTCATTATTCCAAAATTAGCCAACTGAGTGTCTAAATGATGTGTCACTTGATGTTGAACAGCGTTCAAGCTCAAATCAGCAAGAAAAAGAATAGAAAAGCTTGCCACTTCGCTGCCCTCCCTTATCATGACATTTCGGGATTCATTATCACATATTTCAGGCCTTTATTCAATGTGAGCTCTTAGCAAAACAGGACGTCAGACAGCATAAGTGTTATTATTATAATGCTGAGACAATGTGGCATTGAGCTCAATACACAGCCAGCTTTGTGGTTAATTTTTTATTAATTTCATATACATGCTTGCGGGGAAACAGACCTAATGTGTGCTCGTAATTGAAGTAGTCTGCCTTCAATCACACATCCCAAATAAACAAAACACACAAATGGAGACCAAAAACAGGGCGATTAAATTAGAGTGAGCTCATGTGCCCAGCTGAGTAAATCTGCTCTTGCCGTTTTTTTTTTTGTCCAATTGCTTCATTCCCACCTGTGCTATCTACATAACGATCCCACACAGCACTGGAATCCGTGCCAGTCATTTATCTAAGAGATCAGTTAACAGAGCGTAGAAAGCATCAACAGTACAATGACAGGTCACCCAAAAATGAAAACCCTATAATCATTTTCTCACTCGCATTGTGTAAAGAACAGACTGGAATTCATGCCGTTATTCGCTGATAATCGCCCCCTCCCATGAGCCATGAACTACTGTGACCGAATCATTAAGCCAGTGAATGGATCTCGACAACTGAATCTATTCAATCTGTCTGGTTTTGTGAACTATATCAATTGATTAATTGATAAGATCCATCTTAAAATAAGGTTTCCTTGACAAATCCAAGGTATTACTGAAATTTCCCACGCAGCCATTACCTAGGTCACTGATAGCTCTTTTATACAATGCAAAAGAGATTTTTCTTTTGATATGTTGTGTTTTATTGTTGTATTAGGTTTCTGTTATTGCATAAATAGCTGGGTAGAGCTGTTGCTCTTTCTAGCTCACATCACGTCTCCTCTCATTATGAATCTGTGGTGTGATATGAACCGACAGACCCTCGGGACTAGATATAGGTCTGCCCATCCGTATGTTATGTACACAAGCACACACACACACATACATACACACAAACACTCACATACACATGAAGACATACATGAGCATGCAAATAAATGTATATTGGCTCTAGCAAAGCTAAAGCACTGACTAGCACTAGCATGTTGAAAAACACAAAGGCTTGTTAATTCTTTTCATTCAGTATTTTTTCAGGCAAAAATGAAATGGGAACATGGACATTTAGACAAAGGGATTGACAAAGTAATGTCAAGAGAGAGGTGAGGGGAAGAATGAGGACAAACCAAGACCATTATGCTTGCAGAGGATCTGTTTTAATGTTAGCCGGTAACTCATGATTGAAGTACTGAGGGCACAAACCGAAATGAAAGGAATATTCTGGATTCAACACAAGTTAAGTTCAACCATTGTGGGTTTTTTCCCCCCCACAGTAAATAGCTCAGACGCATTAAGCATAAATTACTGTTACAGGCACCACAGTACGCTGAAAGTAAACAGGGCTAGGCAATAAATGTTAAATAATGTACTGTGTATTGCCACAGGACTTCAATATTGTACATGTTAATATGGAATTAGTGTGATAGAAACTCTTACTAGAAGTTATTTCGACTAGAACTGTACTTTCACCATATAGATGAAGAATCAGACAATTATACAATTAAAATAAGCATTTGAAAAAATACTACAATTCAAACATTTGGGATTGATAAGATTATTTACTTATGTTTTTGATGTCTCTTATGCTTATGCTGCTTTTTTAAAAACAAAAATATAGTAAAAACACTGATACTGTGAAATAGTATTAGTTTAAAATAACTGTTTTCTGTTTTAATGTATTTAAAAATGTAAACAATTTTTAATGGCAAAAATGAATTTACTCCATACACTGATTTGATTCTTCTATTTTCTTTTAATTAAAAAAAAAAAAAATCTCTACTTCATCTCTACTGTTACTAATCACTACATCCTTCCTGAATAAGTAAAAAAATAAAAAATAAAATAAAAAATCTTCATGCCCCAAGTATTTGAATGATAGCGTATGACGTGGTTATTCTCACCTTTAAACCATAGTGTGTGACTTACAGTTACAAATAAAGAAATGAACATTTCTTTGAAATAAATAAATGAAACATTTCTTTCAAACTGAACAGACCCTCTGTATTCTGTGGCCAGATGGATCCAATGTGGAATGAACTCAACAGGAGCTCTAGGATGTTCTGGTACATGCACCAGTTGAAAAATTCATTTGTGAGGAAAGTGAATACAATATCAAAGTGACTGCTGTGAACTATAAAAAAATAAATAAACTAGACTGACTGATGCCCATCTCCAGGCAATTGTCAGGGTATCCACTGCCAACTCCCTCACAGCAAATGCGGTTCATCCATCTCAGCAGAAACACTGCATGCTGTCAGGCAGCAACACTAAATAAATGTTGAATTTGGCCACTAGCTCCATTGTAATCTAAGTTTAAGACCCTTGGCCCATTTGCTGCTGCAGATCCAAAGCATTTACACAAGCTTGGCAGATCCGATGCATGATACTTTCTTATCATGTCAGAACATGTTGTATCATACCAGACACTAATAAATAAATAAATAAATATATAGATATATTTTTTTTGGGGGGGGGGCGGTGTTCATGAGAATGGACTAGTGATGAAATATTAAGAATTAGTCTTAGTGTCTAGATGTTTAAGACCATAGGCAATTAATTCATATGTCTTCAAATATCCAAAACCACTATGTCCTAAAGGCTTGTCTCTATTTTTGTCTTTGGAACTTTGCTCATTATTTAAATTTAGATTGTTTCTGTTTTATCAGCCCATATTTCAGTGAATAGAGCATTTTTTGTGCCACATGTGTCAAGCTTCCAATGACTTTGTTTCTCGTTGATTTATGGAGTTTTATTTGTTTGTTTAGTTGTAGTGAAACTAGTTTTAAAATGGTTCCAGGTACCAATTTTTAAATAAACCAAGTAAAAGTGCTACAGCATATCTCTGTAAATTAGGGGTGTAACGATTCACTCGTTTTCTCGATGCATCGATTACAAACCCTGACGATGCAATGCATCGATCTTGAAACATGGATTTTTGAATTGTGAATCGCCGATTTCGGACAGTAATCGATTTAAAAAGCTAAGAATCTAATGAATCGCGATTTCTATAGCGATTCAATGCTTTCAAAATATATAGGCTACACATTAAATTACTACAAGCAGGAATTAATGGAGACCTTGAACAGTGTTCATGCCTCGCATCTCTCCTTCACGCGCTCCACTATTTCCCGCCTGCAGTGACTGTCACAGGATTGCGCTCGCGCTCCGTTCATCTAAAGTGAAGTAGTTGTACTTTTCTGTAGTTTTTCAATGGCTCTCTGTCATACCGACGACATTACATGAGCAGTCATAGGTTGCACATTTATTGCATGGACGGAGCAAAAATGTAAGTGTCTAAAGCATGCGCACAGTTCCATTGAATGAGAAATGTTTTAACAATGTTGTTAAACCGAATGTACGAAGGAAACTGTTAGAATAACCACAGCTTTAACAACAACCTTGAAATAAGAGCGCAAGGTTTATCTGATAATCAGATGCATGAAAGTAGCATTCGTTGCTAAAGCAAACAGACTTCGGGCGTTTTCTTTCAGAATCATCATTCGCCAATGGAGAGGAAAAGTTAAACACTATAGCATTTTATTTTATGAAAGTGAGAAAAAGAAGTTTTCGCACTGAAAGAGAAGTGATCTCACGCTCATAGAAC
>NW_015548296.1:1803288-1805784 GCF_001515605.1 Sinocyclocheilus anshuiensis | reverse complement strand
TTTCTACCTTATTCTGTGCAGAAAATTGAAATAATTGTTTGTAGTATATAAAACAATCATAAAATTTCCATTAGGACAAAATGATAGATTACAAGTGATTGATTATTGTCCAGAAGTTTATTTGATTTCTTATAGCAAATTCAAAGTAAAAGATAAGAAAAGAATTAATTATAAAACATAATAATAATATTTATATAATATATATATAATAATATTTTATTTTTAATAAAATAATAATAATTATTATTATTATTTTATAGTGTTGATATATAATCACACAATTGTGCAGCCCTGCAAACAAGCACAGCAATCCTGGCCTGACAAACAAACAGCCATTATTTTTTATATTTCTTTTTTGAAAGGTTGTTGCCGGAATGCCTATATGGATAATTCTGGATTGTTCCAATCCCTGAAAAGATTTATACTATAACCCTTTGAATGTTGAATCAAATCGGCTTGGTCTACTCTAAACTGATTTCTTTCTTCAGATAAACCGTCCTGAAGTTGCATTTCGTGGTGACTCCACAAGTAAAGCTCCACAGTTAATTTGTGGCAGCTGCATAAAAACAATGCATTCAGCATTGTTGATGGTTCCTCTCCGCGTGCTAAGCTTATCTGATTTATTTGTCTTGACATTTCAGAGGTGGAAACGAGCTCGCGCCTGGATGGAGAGCCCCGAACGCACGTTGCAGCAATGGCAGGCTGTGACAAATTTAATGTCTGTCATGTTTTGATTATGATCAGAGTTAATTAAGGCCTTTAAAAAGCCTGTCGTTTTTAATTAGCATTGTGCTACATGGCACTGCTCAGCTAGAAAGGGAGATACAGATAAAGCTTTACTGGACAAGTGCCGATGCCTGATATGTCGCGTGCTTTGACCTTTCGCTCGTGTTTAACACAATGAGGAAAATGAGGGCCTGTCAGACTGGAAATCTGAGCTAATCGAAGCACTTCACAAAATTGTTCTTTTCCAGGTATAGCAGACTAGTTTTCAGAAGGAAATCAGAATAATTGAGCCATGGCGACCTGCTTTCGCAAATAACCGTCTGTCCACTCACTCAGCCACACAGCATGGCCTTTGCTTTCACCAATCAGAGCGCTAATGCCTCTGAACATCAGTGTCATAAGCCAGTAGCTCCCACTTGTAAGGAAAAGAGTGGGAAAATAGCGTCGGGCGGAGGAGGGTGTAGAATGAAATGGCAAAGAGGGGTAGGGAGGGATACAACCGCGCGAAAAGGAGAGATAACAGGCCAATTTCCTGCAGCATTGCAGCTCGTTAGCATCTTGCTATATTTAGCCACCTCCTCCCTTTTGACAGCGAGCTACACATCCACGGGCCAACGACAGAAGAATTAAGGGATGGAGATACGGCCACCTTTTCCTCAGCATCAGCATTTTAAATCTCAAACACACATTGAAACTCACAGCTCTTCTCTGAGAGCGCTGACTGCCTTTCAGAGCCGCTAAAGATGAGTGCAGTTCTTAAGCAAAGCTGCCATATTTTCCTTTTATCATTTTTCCTCCCAGGCTTAAGCTGATATTCTTACCCTCCATATTTTTTAATTTTTGTCTGGATTTATAGAACTCGCCTACTGACTGACCTAAACCTTTCTTCAGGTTGAGAGTGAGTTTGCGTGCCTGACTGAGGCAGGTCAGGTCGCACAGACGCCATCCACCATCTTTACTCCCTCAGGAAACAATTTTAGAGGTCACTTGGTGTTTGGAGTGCACAGGAAGAGAAATGGAGCAATCAGGAGGTGGAGCAGAAGGACATATCTCCTGTCTATGCCCCTCAACCCACCCATCCACTCAAGACCGCCGCTGAAACCTGCAAGGCTAAAGACAGGTTAAGAAAGGCTGTCATCCTGGTGTCTTTCTTAACCTGAAAACAAGCCAAACAGTGATGAGTGGTGCATCGCTTAAAATCAGAGAAGTGCTAAACTACTTTTTTTTTTTTTTTTTTTTAATTGAGTAGTCTGTGGGTATAGCAGGCTGTAGGCTTGTTTTGGGTTCATTATTAATTAATTTCTTAGGAGGCATTTGCATACACTCTTAAGAAAAATGGTTCTAAACAGTACCAGAAAAGGGTTCTTCGGCTTGTAACAATAGCAGAACCCTTTTTAGTGCTAAATAGAACCTTTTTGATAGGGTTCCATATACAACCTCAGTGCTCTTAACAACAGTTATTAGCTGAATACATTAATGAATGACAATTGCCATTGAACATGAATACATTCATAAATAAATAAAACACAACATAAGAACAAAAAATAGATGTGATGAAGTCCAAGTTTCAGTGAAACAATCACAATCCAATCAATATGATGCCTTTAAGTCCATCATTTTGGTTTGATTAAGTAGCGATTTTTCTCTGCAGATGATGAGATTGTGAGATGTGATACATCTGAAATACACAATTGAGTTTAGAGGTACAGTGTGTCCATGTGTTTGTGTAAAAACAATTATGTTTATGAAGGCCACAAGCAAAAATGGGAC
>NW_015548296.1:1789369-1802981 GCF_001515605.1 Sinocyclocheilus anshuiensis | reverse complement strand
CAAAAAAATGACTATGTGAGCCCTTCACAATCTTAAAAGAAAAAAGTGATATAAAGTCATGGGATAGTTTTAATATTTATTGTGACTGGGTATGTTTATACATAAACCCAAGTAATAATTAAAAAAAATCTAACAATATGAATTTAAAATTAATTTAAAATTTTCTGATTCATATAAATTACATTTCAAGATATATTAAAATGGAAGAGTTATTTCAAATTGTAATAATAGTAATGTATTTTTTTTTTGATTAATGTAGTAATAATAAAAACTTTACAATATGGGTTCTATTTATTAACATTAGTTAACTACATTAGTTAACACAAACTTAACAGTGAAGAATACTTCAGAAGCATTTATTAATTTAAAATTGAATGTAAATTTTAACATTTACTAATACATTATACATATTGAAATCAATGTTTCAATTGCGGAAAGACGTCAATAAAACAGCTTGTAAACAAAATGTCGCGCAGCATTTCATTTACCTCAGGCAAGTCATTGGTGTCTACAGCTCGTTATTTGCTAAAGAAATGAAGTCTAGAGAAAAGCATTTTGAGAAATATTAGACTATATACTCCATTATATTTTATTTTACCCATTAGTTTTGTCTTAATTTTTTAAGGTTTAAATAAATATTTAATGAAAAGTTATGACAGCCACTGTGTAAATGATTATATTTCAACAACAAATAGAAATTGTGTAATTTAAAAGGTAATTTAAAAACTGCATTATGTGCAATTTACATGTTTGCATACAATTTTTTTTAATTTGAGTGTAGTTAAAAATAAATAGTAATTGAATTTAAGTTTGGGCTTTGTTTTTGTAACCTTATAGTAATGTAAAAGGGCTCCCTATCATTTAGAGCAGAAGCTGAGATAGATTTTTATCCCTAAAAAATTTTTAATTGCAATAAGTCTATTTAAAGAAACAGCAATTTGTTCAGTAAACCACTGTTTAATAAAAAAAAGAAAAAAAACCCTAACACTGAACCAAATCATTATGATCAAAGTTTGCGTTTTAATGAGAACAGGACATTCATTTTAGAAGCGAAGACTTTGATTGGCTGAAGTTGGTGGCATCCCTAAAATACTGACACCGCAATGATTTTTTAATTTCAGAGGGTTAAAACGCATAGCAAAAATTTTATTAGGAATTTTTATTAGCCTTTAGGAAGAAGTCCAAGTCCATACTAGTGTGCTATGCTTACTATTTCTGCCATGTAAAGATATGGTAGAAATAGTAAGGACAGTATGCTATTTTGAATTCAGCATATCTCTTTTATGCTAAAGTATTTGTTTTAACAGACCACAACAAGTGTCAGTTTTTTTCTATTTCTGTAGGAATCTCATTGTTCCAAATTCCCACTCCACATAACTGTGCATTATTGTTTTAATGTGCATTATTGTTTTAATTGACTGCGAATTAGCACATAATTTTTTGTGTGTGTTGAGGACAGACACCTCTATAGCTGGACTTTTAAATGTGCTCGACTCACGAAAAGCATTTGTAACGTGTTTCATGCCCTCTTCAAAGTGTTCAGAGTGTTTTAATGAGAACAGGACATTCGTTGTAGAGTCTGAGCGAAGGCTTTGATTGGCTGAGGTTTATGGCATCCCTAAAATACTGACACCGCAATGCGGTTTTTAATTTCAAAGGGTTCATAAGCATAGTGAAAGTTTGATTAGGAGTCTTTATTAGCCTTTAAGAGTCTAATAATGCATATTCACAAACAGTACATGAATACACACACACTTTCAGGTGCGTCGTTTCTATCCTCTTTTGCCTTTGATTCATTCTCTGTAATTTCCACAGACCCACACTTCCTTCCTTTATTGCTTTCCCTTATTATCTCTCTCTCGGCCCTTCTGTTTGTCTCCCCTCCTCCTTTAATTCATACAGTCCTCCTCCACATGCACTGAAATACTGTACTCCTACAGGTGTGTGAGCAACTTCTCTTTATCTCTTCCATTTCTATGTGTGCCTCTACACACACACACACACACACACACACACACACACACACACACACACTCTCTAGGTGTACTGGGGTGAGGAGTCGGGTTCTCTCACAGACACTGGGGACCAGAGATAGCACTTGAGCTCCATTATCTGAGAGCAGTGGCTGCTGAAGCAAAGAGCAGGGAGGAGAAAAATCAATCCAGCCCTAGAGCTCCACTCTCAGCCTCCACCTCCCTCTGCCCCTATGCAGGTGCAATCCCTCTCTTCCTCTTCCTCCCTTCCGTACTTCCTAACAAAGCACACTCCCCACCCCAACACACACAGACACAAACACACTCCCACCTCTCAACTTGCTGCTTCAGTGCAGCTGTCAGTTTCAAGTTCTTGTCCTAAAACCTGATTACGCAGAGGGTACTATTCCACATCTTTGTGTCTCCCGAGGTCCTCCCAACACACACTCGCTCACACATGTAATCATCCACCCAGCCTGCCTTCAAAGGATCGTTTTCGCAATCATATCGTATCTCTAGCATCATGCGCTGCAATGCAATTTTGTTTTATCTGTTGAACAGCCAGTGGGAATTTGTCTTAAATATCACCACGTTCTGTTTGCTATAATATCAGCACAAAGGGACACAGTTTACTGAGCTTATAATGTTTTGGTCTGTTAACTTAACAAGATATATGTAATTAGAAACTATAACAATGCACTGTTAATTTAGAAGCAAAACAATTAACTATAATTTAAGTATACATGTATAAATTGCTTTAAAGTTTTGTTGATATTTGTACTGTGTAACAAATACATTGCTGTCAGTTAAATGAAAAGGTTAAATTCTTTGAATTTTAAAGCTAGTGTTAAAATTTGGAGTTGGTAAGATTTTTAGGTCTTAGAGCTACACACAAAGGCTGCATTTATTTGATAAAGAATACAGTTAACCTGTAGTATCATGAAATTTGATTATAATTTAAATTAACATATTTTAATGTATTGTAATTTATTCTTGTGATGGCAAAGTCAAGTCACCTTTAACTATGGATACAGTTCAGATTATGCTGTAAAGCAGCTCTAAAAAGACAATGTCATTTAACTCATTATTTGGCTCAAGTCACTTAAGCTGAATATCAATGCAAACTTCACCCATTTGAAACAAGTTCAATTCAGCTATAAGCAGTTCTACAAAAAGCAGCAATGTATGAAGGTAGAATGACGTCAAAAAGATTTGCATACGCAAAATCACTGTTCACAGGCTTGCAGTGCTTTTGACCGTCTTTTGGCGAAAAAAACGTGCCAAAAGTGTAAGCGCAGAAAAATGGAAGTCAGAAGCATGCAGATCATATTTATTTTGCGTTAGCATGAAGCTGCAGTTTCACAATACATGAATTACACTTACGAATAACAGTAAAATGCTGCAAATATTTTTTTCTTGCGCTTGAAACACGATTTACACCTTTACAAAGCTTCTCTTGCGCATGCAAATTTAATTTACGCTTACAGTCTTATGTACACTTCCACAACTCTTACCCTGCGTATGCAAATCTTTTTGACGTCATTCTACGTTCATAGCAATGTCATTATTCATTTCGAGTAAGTTGTGTTGATTCAATTGAGTTCAATACCAGTGTTGATGCTGCAAAATGTGATTCAGCTGTAAAGCAGATCTCCCTAAAACAATAGTGCCATCATCCAGCTTAATTCAGTTCCAGTTTTGTTCTTATTTGATGGTGTCAGTCAGTGCAGTCATATTGAGAAATTACTGAAATGTAACTAAGCAAGTCAAAAGGCGACAGTGGCAAGGAACCCAAAGCTGAATTTTCAGCAACCATTACTCCAGTGTTGAGTCTCACATGATCATTTAGAAATCATTCTAATTTGTTGATTTGGTGCTGAAGAAACATTTATTATTATTATTAGCATCATCGTTGAAAACAGTTGTGCTGCTTTTTCTGCTGTGATTTTTCAGTTTTAAAGGATGTTCAAAAGAACAGCATTTATTTGAAATAGAAATCTTTGGTAACATTATAAATTATTATTGGTAACATTATAGGCTACATTCACACTGTCAGTTTTTGGGATTGACAACCGCATTTTCTTTACAGGTGTGAGTCTCGAAATGTCCCGTTCACACAGAAACTTACAGTAGCGTCTCGAATATCTGTCTGTATGAACGTGCAACGGGAGTCAAGCCCGTATTCCTTACCAGTAACCATAGCAACAGTGACCAAAGTAAAATCAAAGATGGCGATGTCCATAAAACTGAAAGTCTTATCACTTTCTGACACGACTGTCCAATCGAGCTGCGAGTTCATCCGTCAAATCTTCATTAACCGACAGCAGCTTTTTATATTCGGTACAGAGCGGAGCACGAGTCGTGTGCAGAACACAAAACTGACGGGAGCGGCTCCGATGAAAAACTGACTGGATCTAAAACTGTCTATCTAAAACTGATCTAAAATTCAGATGATACACGGCTCATTTCTCCGTCACTGTAAGTTACCAAAACCACAAATTTAAACATGCAACTCACGTTAGACGCGCGTTTGTGTGGCAGAGCGGCTCTCTAATATACTGTGTCGTAAAACTTTTACATGTTACAAATGCTTTTCGTGTGATTTAAGTGTGACAAGTCCAGCTAGAAGTGTCTGTCCTAAAGAAAAAATAATGTGCTCATTTGCTGTCAGTCAATACAATAATGAATTAATTAATAAAAATGTATGGGTGTGAGTTATAGATTATAGAATGCGGTTGTCGTGCCCGTAAATAACTGTACTATGTGTGAACGTAACCGTATTAAGGACTCAAATACAGGACTGACAACCATATTTTGCTGCTGTGTGAACGTGGCCATAAATTATTATAAAGGTTCCAAAAGGGGGCTTTTATAGTGATGCCAAAGAACCCCAAAATAACCTCTTGTTGAACGATTCTTCTTATTATCCTAAGTGTAAAGAACCTTTTTAATAAACTCAAGAACCTTTTTTCACTATACAATGGAAAATTTCCATGGATGTTAAAGGTTAAAGGTGATAAGAAAAAAATATGCCAGAAGCTACAAATGACAAGGGTGAATTCGGAATATATAAATCTTATTGGTCCAAAGTCTCACTGCACATAACTGTATATTAATTATTGTATTGACTGACAGCAAATGAGCACATTATTTTTTCTTTAGGACAGACACTTCTAGCCGGTTTGCTCTACTTGTTTGTAAGGCTGCAAAATTTGGCCCAATATTTTGTATATTTTATATAATAATATATTTTAAAAATTATAATTATATAATAATAATAATAATAATACAATAGCTATTGTAATATCGCAATATATAATATTAATAATAATTACTATTGTGTCATTTTTACTATTGTAATATTTCACTATAATAAAAATACAAATTAATAATGATATTACCAGTATTAATTAAATTTCTTAATTCTGAAGTTCTTCATTTTCAAATGTAAAGCTTTTAGGTTTTATTTTGTCGGAAAACCGCAGGGAAACCTTAAAGCTTCTCTTTTGATGACAACAGCTGGTTTATAAGTGCTTCTCATTACAAGAAGGTGGAAGATGGTTGGCGCATGTTATATTCCCGAATGCACATTATAACCGACCGAAACTCAGATCAGATGCAGAGATGAGTTCATGTGGAGCAGCATTTACTGTGTACCAAGCCGCTCTAAGACACTGAAAACACCAGATCATGAGCTGCTCGTGTGTAAAACAACACAGTGGCGCGTTTCACTCTGAAACATGTCTATTTTTTGTAATTTATTGATTTGTTAATCAAGCTAAGCCATTTCACTAATTTTGTTTTGTTTTGTGATTTAATACTGTTAAATCTATCAGGTTAACTAACAGGGCCATAGTAACAAACAATCCCTTGACATCTCCAAATGAAAAGTTCACAATCTTCAGTGATCTTTTATTGAGATCACAGAACTACCTTGTTCTTCTTCAATCTCCTTTTGTTACATTTTTACCAACTTATCAAAGGGAATAATTCTAAAGATGATTTTATTCACCTGTGTTTCTATGGTTGCTGCTTAAATGTTCTAAGCATCACTTTGAAAGCGCAAACTGAAAATACTACATAATGGTCATAATGAACAGCCTGGAGAGTCCAGCATATCTGGTGAGATGTACTGTTATAGATTGTTATATACAGTGCTAATCTTTCACCGAGGGAGAGTGCGAGGATACGTTTAAGAATTCATGTCCTTGTACAATTTGTTCGTGCCTCAGGCCTTTCATGTCTCCATTTCAAAAATCAAGTCCAAAATTGAAACCAAAGGCACATTGACAGGCCCTAACACCGACCCACCATCCTCTCGTGATAGAGGGGGAGAACGGGAGTGTGAAAGGAAACTAATGGAGCTGCCCATCCTTTCCATTTGCCTCTCCTACCTGTCTTTCTTTCTCATCCCTCTCTCTCTTTCTCTCTCCGCCTCCTTCTCTGTTTCTTTCCCTTTCTCTCTTGAGTTTACTCAGGGGTGAAATGAGCTGGTGCTAGTGGAGTAGACTGATATCTGCTCCAGTCAAACCGAGACTGAAAGTGTCTCAGGCTGTGTGTGAGCGATGACGTACGCTAAGGTACTCATTCTCCCCAAGTGTGGCTTATTTCCGTTGGCTTATTAAATACTAGCCTCCAGCTCTGAAAGGCAGTAGTATAGAACACTGGTACAGGACTTTAAACACTAAGGCTGTACCTTATCCCAGATGTTTGAAACATTTACCAAATGCAGGGGCATCATGCATGTGATTTTAAGGCGGATCAGTGGCCAGGGTGAGATACAATGCAGCAAAACAGAAATATTTTGCAATATTAATACAATTTAAAATAACAGTTTTCTTTTTTATAGATCTTTTCGAATACTAAGAATTCAGACATACTACTTGCCTCACGATGACGTACGCTAAGGTACTCATTCTCCCCAAGTGTGGCTTATTTCCGTTGGCTTATTAAATACTAGCCTCCAGCTCTGAAAGGCAGTAGTATAGAACACTGGTACAGGACTTTAAACACTAAGGCTGTACCTTATCCCAGATGTTTGAAACATTTACCAAATGCAGGGGCATCATGCATGTGATTTTAAGGCGGATCAGTGGCCAGGGTGAGATACAATGCAGCAAAACAGAAATATTTTGCAATATTAATACAATTTAAAATAACAGTTTTCTTTTTTATAGATCTTTTCGAATACTAAGAATTCAGACATACTACTTGCCTCACATACTGTTTTTCACATACTATATAGTAGGGAAGTATGCGATTTCAGACACAGCTTAAGCTTTTCAGCAGCCATTACTCCAGTCTTCAGTGTCACATGATCCTTTAGAAATCATTCTGATCTTCTGATTTGGTGCTCAAGAAACATTTCTTATTATAATCAATGTTGAAAATAGTGCTGATTAAACGTATTAATTTAGTTTGTAAAAATAATTTATTTTAAACACACACACACACACACACACACACACACATATTAAATGCATGAGTACTTTTATATAAATTATTTGACTTATAACACA
Organism: Sinocyclocheilus anshuiensis; assembly: GCF_001515605.1. Lineage (NCBI taxonomy): Eukaryota > Metazoa > Chordata > Actinopteri > Cypriniformes > Cyprinidae > Sinocyclocheilus > Sinocyclocheilus anshuiensis. The sequence goes on along the minus strand of NW_015548296.1, from coordinate 1,795,489 downwards.
TACTTTGACATATTGCAACCATAAGCCGGAGGTTGAATGGAGGACAATGAAAGATGTGGTGAGATGTATGTACAGATGTAATGTTCAGATAGGATTGTGGGATATGCGCAGAGCAAAAATAGCTGTGCTTGTAATTAGCACTCTGTAAATTGCAAACAGTGTGACAGCCACATAAGACCGCAGTGGAGCAGCGGTATGTCACGGTACTCTTCACTGTGGTCTGCAGCCTTTTTTTTTTTCTTCTGTCACATTCCACCTTTTCCTTCCCTTTCCAGGACTGTGATATTCCCTGGATAATCTCTGTTAGCAAGCTAGCGCTGTCATTATGAACAATGGTGTCATTCTCCATTCAAAGGAGGGAGGGGCCCAGACCATTCTCTATGATTGTTCCCAAATTGCGCATTTGGGAGAATCACACATTCACATGCTTGGGATCCTCCTGGGAGGACCTCGATCTGGAAGATTTTTTTCTCCCTAACCATTTCAGTTTTAGAATATATGCCGTTCGTCTGAAGGAAAAACTGAAAAGCTATTTTCACAATCCCTAGAGGTAGCACAGTCAACCACACCAGCCGTGAAGTCTAGTAATATTAGTCCAATGCTGCTGTGGCCACTGAATTGAGTGAATATGCTGACTCTCTCTTTTGAAAATTTCATTTTTGTATATTGGACATTAGGTCGGCTGGATGAAAAATCAGCTTCTACTTGAAGAAGTGATCGGTCAACAGCAAAATGAGGTTTCCCAAGCTGGAAGAGGTTGATATGCAAGCGTAAAGAGTTCCATAGGCGGAAAAATGTTATATAATTTAAATCCATTAAAGAGCAATATGTGTTATCCACTTTAATGTTAGAGCTCTAGATTTACAGCAGGGCTGAGCCAGTTGTGTCGTATTAAAGGCTGTAGGGGCTTATGTTATTTACAAGCTCAGACTACCAGAGATTTGCAGCTGCAATAGAAATCATGTTAAGAATTACAATATTGAAATGCTCGTCTTTCAAATTAGTTTTGCAACTTAACCATACAGGGCATTCCCGGGTACGGTGTCACTCTAACAGTAGGATTCTTTTCTATGGCATTTTGTTTGTGTTGTAATAATGGCATGAGTAGATGCTACAAAGCCTGTCGAGGGTAATAGAATATGACACGATGCTCATTACCTGCACTGATACTACATTATAAACGAGCACCTGTAATTAAAAATGTCACATAGATGCACTGATGTTGTAACACGTCGTCCTACTGTTAATACAAAAATTACACACACCAACATTTTTGTAATCACCGTTGGCCTTTATTTATTTATTTCTCCATTTTCCATTAGCTAGAACATTATTAATAATAAGTACACTACATTTCCACTTGTTTACAGAAGTTAAACGTTTTTATTTTTTCAAGTGATTGTAAATGTTTCAGAGTCCTAAAATACATTTTGTAGAAGCATTTTCTATGATTGCTAGGGCTTTAAATTTCATGAGTTAATTTAGTGTGATTAATTTAAAAAAATGTAATAAAAATAATGAAAAATAATTTTGTCAAAGAAATGGCATAATATTTTCATTGTATTATAATTTATGAATATATTTATTATATATTTTTTTCTTATTCTGGACTACTTTTAACATTCTCAGAGAGAATGAAAATCTCAATTGTAAAATGGATTATTGTGGATAGTAAGCCAGTGAACGATTTACATTTATATATTAATTATACAATACATTAATATTATTGATACAAGATATTGATTCTAAAGCTACTTTTTGTAATGCCATTTTGAATCTCTTTTCAAGATTTATTAATAAATAACCATAATGTGTAATTGATTTAAGTGCAAATTCTAATTGATTGACAACCCTAATGATTGACATGTCATTTCGGGGTTCTTCTCAGCAGTTATCAATAAATCACCATATTCTGTAATTAATTACATTACAAATTGTAATCGATTGACAACCCAAATGGTTGCATTTGTCTGGTTTACTAGCTTAGATGATCTAGATCTACGGTATGTTATTTGAGAATTGGTATGTTTCTGGTAAAATGAGTGGACATAAATCACACTTATGCTTCAGTTTGTGAGCCTCACTGAATGTTTAATCCAAATGAACCTGGTTTTCATTTGACCTTTCCTGCATCTCCAAGCCCCATTATCTTGTGGTCGCAGCAAAAGATTTTACCTGTGCTTACTGAGCTTATCACCTGTGTCTCATCACTTGTCGTTTTTCGCTGTGATGGACTGACTGACCTCTGTCCACTTTGACCTTCTTTATCTCTCGCTCACTCTCTGTCTACATTGTCTGGATTGATGTTTTTATCTGGCAGTGCAGGTTTGGTGGGTCCATGAAAAATAACACATATAAGATTATAATGCATTGAATCAATGCTCTATAACAATGGTAAATAGGCCTATATACAGTATATATACACTAAATGCCATTATTACTTCAGTGTGTTTATTCCATGTGGTCTGTTGATTTGGCTATTGATCATATTTACACACATGCATATAAAATGCTTTGTAATTCAAAGAATTTTAATTTCCTTTTATGTCCAACATACAAAATGGCATCAGTGAATAGTGTTATGCTGCAGGCAATATTGATCAAAGTCGCTTTAAGAGAAGTTAGTCCAATCGACGACCATTTTGGCAACATCATTAGGCATCTGTTTTTTTTTCTGAGCAGTTTATTTGAATATATTAAATCACCTATACAGTTTGACAAAAAAAGCCTTAAATCAGGCAAAAAATTGTGATTCTACTAATATAAATGGCTCTTTTATGGGAATGTCTTTCTACTGTCTCTGGTATTGATCTTTGTCCATTTCCTCATTACTAAGTGTAAGTTTCATTTCCGTTCTCTTTCCAACTCTTTTAAAGTTAATTAAAATAAGATCATGCCATCACATTTTGTGGAAAATAAATAAATAAATAATAAATAAAACATCAGTTCACTTGGAATCACCACATATTAGTTCTGCCCTGTTTTGTTGTTGAGAAAGACGACGCCAAGAAATTAGTGCTGGATTCACTCATTTTAAGAACACTGTGACAGCTTTTGAGTAAAAAAAAAAATAGATTACCCACATTTATGTTTACAGCTGGGCGTCAGCATACTGGTATGGTGAGGTGTTCTTTTTTTTTTCTTAGGGTTTGAAGGTGGAAGGATTCTTGTCACAGAACCAGGAGATTGTATTTAAAAGTCTTTTCATGTAGCAATAAAAGCCCTGCTGAAAGAGGCATCTTTGGTATACTTTCATACATGTATGCATGAAGTACATACACACCTTTGTCCTTCAACATCTATTTCTGGTCCATGTGTATCTAAGGTAAGATGCATGAACACAGGAAAAAAAAAACAGGATATGGATCTTATTTTGCATCTGACACCATAGCAGTTCTGTCTATATTGAGTCAAATTAGGCCAAAGGCAATTTCTTGACCATTATACTGGCAATAAAACCACCTTGTGTGTGTTTTTTAATAGTTTGAGTGGGATTTAAATGGATGTTTTCACCTCATTAGTGTTACCTTGTCATCAGTATAGAAATCCTATCATAGCTGTTTGACAATTTAACTGCACATGGGTGGTTCTCAGAAATGCAAGTTTAATTTAAATATTGATGGACAGATGCTAATAATGAGAGACTTAGATAAGAGCTAATAAAGAGAAAGAACCTTGACTGCCAAATGTCACACTTCCACAGTCTTCCCACTCAATTCTTTAATAACCCAAAGATACAGAATAAGGCCATGTGAGAAGGCTTACATATAACTGGCTAAAGCAGAGCAGGTATATGAGGGGATATATAGGTGTATTCCCTTTCTAGAACAGGCTCAAGACTTCATCTGTCCTGCAGCTCCCCTGGGCTGTGTCTATTGCTCTGGTTAGAGTTACATTTTCCCAGAACCGTTAGTAGTACACAGGCCCAGATTAATGGGCCAACAAGCCACATGCCCAGGGGCCTCCTTATATGGGAGGCCCCAAAATGTTACATACTGTACAAAAAACAACTACTTTTTTGGGCAATTGACTGTAAATGTTTTATTTATTTATTTGTTTTTTTCTTTTGTGATTTTTTTCACATTTATTCATTTAACAAATACTTTTATGTTTTTATCGTTGTTTTGTTTTAATTTAGTTTTTTGTTTTGTTTTGTGGGTTTTTTTTGTTTTTGTTTTTTTTTGTTTTGTTTTGTTTTGCTGAAAAGGGAGTGAAACTAATGATGAAGTTAATGAAGTAAAACGATGAAGTTAATGAAGTCCCACACAGTTTGAGTGGGACAACCAAACAAAACAATATCCAGATGAAAAAACAGATACACCAAATTCCTTTATTAAATTATTAAGAAATATCATACTGAATTGCTTTGCTGCACTGACATAATGTTTTATTTAAAAAAAAAAAAAAAAATTATTATTTAAATTTAAATATTATTTTTATTTTTTGTCGTTTTGCTTTTCTTTCATGATTTTTTTCCACATTTATTAATTTAGTGAACACCTTTATCTGTTTTGTTTTGTTTTGTTTAAAAAGGGAGTGAAAATAACGATGAAGTTAATGAAGTAAAACGATGAAGTTAATGACGTCCCACACAATTTGAGTGGGACAACCAAACGAAGCAATATCCAGATTAGAAAACAGACATACAAAATTGCTTTATTAAATTAAGAAATATCACATTGAACTGGTTTGCTGCACTGACCAAGACTATCAACAGTAACACCTTCCCCAACATGACTAGTAGCAGCAACGACAGGCCTGTAGGAGATGTATTGCCAACACTGATCGGTAACAGAACAGCGACAGCAGAGGAGCTTCTTACATTACCGTTGATAAAAAACAATACCTTCTACTACTGAATCATTGGAGGGGAAGGAAGATAATGTCCATTGGTGCGAGAAAGCTACCGACCCATCGCTGTGGGAGATGTCAATATAGAGGCAGTTAGAAATATTAGTCAAATATTAGAGTAAAAGAGCGACATCTGCATTTCTTAACAGGGGAGTTAAATATTGAGCCACAGTCAGTGGTCTATGTTGAAAGAGCCAGTCATTAACAAATGATTTACTCCAGAGTCGTTTGAAGTATGAGCAGATAATGCTGTTTTTTCCCCTATATGATTTGTATAATATGTATTTTAATTAATATTTTTACATGCATTTTTATATGCATACTACTCCTACTATGCATTTTCTTTATACAAACAGTATAATTGTAGGTGGTGCCATTCTGTGGTGAAGTCACATTAAAGTGTCTCTCCACTGTTTGTGTGGTGATTTTGATTTAGATTTGATTTTGAGCTGTGAGAGGTTTCATTCATCCAGGCCATTGTGGAATTTCCGTTTAAATTTAGTCAAAAGAAAATGGACTTTGTTCTCCGTTTGTTGAGGGTGTTTGGCTTTTCTTCTAAGAGGTTTCATCACCATCTGAGAACTTGAAACTGTCCGTGTTCGTTGTGGGTCTAATTATTTGATGGGCACCGGAGACCAAAGTAAAAGCCCCTCCAATGATCTCTCAGTATGCCTCTCATCTCTTCACTCAGGGGGTCTGTAACAGTAGGGAGAGCTCTTATACTTGAAAGGGCCTGTATTAAAATGCTCTTTTAGAGAATGAATTTCTGCTGTCTTAAGCCGACTGAGCAAAACAAATCTCTCTTAAAGTAAAATCTGGTGGCAGCAGGAGAGTGTGGCAACAATAGCAAGCTGAGAGACCAAGAGAGAGGCAGAGGAAAGGAAACCGGAAAGATACGAGTGGCTTAGAATTGCAAAATTGCATACTGAGAATTGAAACTAAAGTTGAAAAATAATGCACTTAGAGTCAACAATGAAAGCCCACTTTGTGGCCTTTAAGTACAGACAAGCTGTTTTTCAACTGTAGGATGTTTAAGTTGATTAGAGCAAAGTTATGGGCCTAATGTCTGAGAGCTAATTTAGCATGTGGGTAGATTATATGTTAATGGCTGTTTACTTTGTTCTCATAACAAGGTAAAAAGGTCAGTTTCTTGAGGGACAACAATATGGAGGTTAAGAATGTCCACATTTGATTTAATCTAGGCTGCATCTTTCTTATGTTTATGTGTGTGTGTGTGTGTGTGTGTGTGTGTGTGTGTGTGTGTGTGAG
>NW_015548296.1:1786927-1789118 GCF_001515605.1 Sinocyclocheilus anshuiensis | reverse complement strand
CTTATGTGTATGTGTGTGTGTGTGTGTGTGTGTGTGTGTGTGTGTGTGTGTGTGAGAGAGTTAGCTCGCACATATGTGCACTTGGCACTTCATGAGATATGAAGGCTTTCAGGCTCATAAAGATTTCAAGAGAAGAAGATTTTTTAATGAGGAACACAATATGCCGTGAGTAAATGACCTCGCTGCATCTACATTACATGCTGTTATTTTATTTTATTTTATTTTATTTTTTTTGCCCGTTGAAAGACAGCTTCCCTACCTTCAGTGTGATAAGTAGCTTTATTTTACATCAATCTTGGCTCAGTTTTTGAATATTTTTCCACATAATCCTTGATAATAATCAACTTCCTCAACTTTTTAGACTCTGAGGAAGAAATTAAAAACCCCATGAAAATGCTTGACAAGCACAGTTTTCTTTAATGTTGATGTACAGTATATGTATAGCTTTCTTTCGTGTGTTGATATAAAATATTTCCTGGTAAAACAGGCAGTTTGGGCATTAGTTATGTGACAGCAATGAACCATAGTTGCACCCATATTCTCGTACTTGCATTCGATGCAGTTGCTGCTTGACTATTGAAGTACGTACTTCAGGTGTGCATTTGCATATTATAAATATGTTCATTGACATACTATACTGCCCACTTTGACATTGATCTTTGACTTGTGAGTAATAACAACCACAAAAATTATTTGCTCTGTTGTTGCTAAATACAAAGAGTGAAAAATTGAAGGGGGTCTGAATACTTTCCGTACCCACTGTAATTCACCTCCATCATTCACCTAATGTTTTAGCAGGGAAGTTTGCTACTTGTTAGATGGATGCAAGGGGAGGGACATTCTCATTCCGGAGAGCATTTGATTGGATGAAATATCCTTGTGATGCAGGATGAGTCATCAATTTTTTTTTTCAGCGTTTCCATAAGAAAAGTGAATTTGTCAAATGTTTGCATTAGCATATACTGACCTCAAAGCTAATAAAAATCTCTCATTTTGATTTCTTTGATGTAGAAATGGTTTTGTGTGAATTGCGAGTTGACACACATTGATAGTATGTCTTTGACTGAACAGAAGGTCTTCGACCATTTTGAATCCAATCACAATTCCCATGTTGTTTCTTCACACCAACTGTCTCGTTTCCTTCTCCGCCTCTCTTCCCGCTGTGAATAATAGCTTCCAACCGCAAGAGATAAGATGTGATTTAGAGGAACGGCTGACGCCTTTGTTCTTCAAAACATTGTCAATGTTGTTTGGCTAAAGCTTAAAGCTGGACACATGTTTTAGACCTCCTCCGTTCCTGTCATCCTTTAATCCCCCTGCACCTCCCTCCCACCTCCGTCCGCCTTCAATCAAGATTATTTTTCCTATTCTTGAATATCCCACCCAATATCCTGATCCCTCTCCAATTTTTCTTTGTCTCGTTCTGTCCATAATCAGCCTGCCCTGTCATGCATCCATCTCGGATTTGTCTCTTCCTTATAGAGTCTGTCTTTGTGTCTTTGAGGTTGCAGCTGGTCAGCTGGGCCAGGGAAAATGTGCCTGCGGCTATTACAAGCAGCTGGCGTCCAGAGAGATGGACAGGGAGAGAATGGGCGAGAGGGGGTGGAGTGGCGAAACTTCAGGGCGCATAGTTCTGCCTTCAGCACATGCTGAGGGTACCAAATTCAATTTCATTCGCCTCACTACTTCTAAGTTTATGATTTAAGACACGACAGAACACGTTTACCTTCATGTAAATGCCCTCATGGTCATTTTATATTCAAATTTATGCAAAAAATTGCTCTTGTAGCAATGTTGGTCCATAATACTTAGTGTTTTAGTAATTGACACCTAAACATACGTCTTATACTGACATACTTTTGATACAAGCTAAACACAAACATTTACATTGATTGAGCAATAAAAACTCAAAGCTAAATGCTAAGGGTTATCGCCCAATCTTGTAAAGTAATAAAGAGGAAGTAGAATATATATACTATTATTCACCAGAAGAGGAAAATTACTTTACCAGTCAAAGGTTAGGAATAATTTTAGATTATAATAATACATACATACATAAATATAAAATGTATATTATATTATGTAAATTATATAATAATTTTGGATTTTTTGGATTTTTTAATTTTTGAAAGAAGTCTCTTATGTTCACCAAGGCTGCATTTATTTGATCTAAAAAAAAAAAATAAAAAAA
>NW_015548296.1:1782092-1786882 GCF_001515605.1 Sinocyclocheilus anshuiensis | reverse complement strand
AAAAAAAAAAAATCATATTGTGAAATATTATGAAAATTCCTAACTATGAAAGTTCAAACCTGATTAAAGAGACAAGTGAACATCCAGTAAAAATAAGCATAAATACACAAATTACAAGCATAGATAAATAAAACAGAACAAAGTTATAAATAAAATAAGGTCGGTAGTATTCAGGTACAGAAATGTAATAATTAGGGTAAAATAACACTTCATAGTGGTCACTTTATAAATTAAATATAGATCTTTGTCAAAGTGTTTGGTTGTTTTATGAGCATTTAATGACAGCAGCAGTTATTTATAGACTGCTGTCCCTTTAAGAGCTGATGCACGGATCCAATATAATGATACACATCCGATTTCTTTCTCAACTGTTTTCATTCACTTAAGACGTAACCGACTGCGTTTACCAGAATGATTGTCGAGATCGGTATGTTGTCATCATTTTGTGTGTATGTGTCTGTTCAGATGATTCAGAAGAGGATTCAGTTCAGTGTTCGTGCGCAGTGAAACACGCCTCTCCGCATGTGCATGCTTCATGTGTGCGTGGCTGCGCATAGAAAACAAATGACGAAAATGAAGTAACGAATAGAGTTCCCTTTCGCTGGAATGGTATAAAATCGCTTGCGTGTTTAAACACAGACAAATGATAATCTTTCACACTATTATGGGGACATTTTGCATTTAATCTGCGGATCTGCGTGCCGAACTGTGGGGCTTGGTCTGAATGGATCACGGATCAACTACAATCCGTTCAACCACTATTACGTATTGCTTCAATCTGTGTTGCTCGCATTTAGCAAACTGATCTTCAAGTGTTTATTAATCAGTGCAAATAGCACAAAATGGAATATGTAATTTATGGGTACTTTATAATTTGCCAAGGTTTGTTTAGCAAAACTTTCTGTTTTGTTGTGGCCGACACTTTTTTTGCGTATTGCTGCATTCGATAAAACATGCACCGTTTATTTTAGGAAGACAGGAACTGTCTGTTCTGTCAATTTAGAGTTTCTCTACAAGACCAATTTAAATGCAAGTTAGCTGTAACAGCTTCCTGTTGAGGGCTCTGTTCCTCATTAGTATTCGGTTCAATCATGCAATTCGCCCCAACCAAACCGAGACATAGTCATTAAATATGTTCTATAGTGTGAATCTCTTGCTCAGTAACACCTGTTCGTCTACTGTTTTTCAGAATAAAGTCACTGTGGGTGTACGTGGGTGTTTTTGTGTCTAAAACTGCAAGTCTGTGAGTGACGCCCCCGTCGGACCTGGATGTGTGCGTGCATATGTGTGCATGCATGCCTCCGCTCTAACTTCCACTATCTTTCTCTCAGCTGGAATTCCATTTGTTCCTCACCGGAATGAAACTGCATTGATTGTTGTCTCAGATGTCGGGAACGAGGGGGAAAAAAACTACAAGAAAAGACTGGGGAGTGGTAGGAAGAGAAAAGGAGAGAGTGACAAATAGAGGAAAAGTGCTTGCCTGTGCTGTGGCAGCCAGTTGTAGATCAATAGGGGACTTTAAGATTGAAAAAATGAAGGGGGAAAAAACAGAGAGCTCGGGATGGCAGAGACGAGCCACTGATGGCTACTTTTTAAAGGGGAATGACATGCTGTCATTTTGGATATGTAGCGCGGTTCTTCCAGACAGAGCTGTTATAAATAATTAAACAATGTCAACATAATGACCCTCAAGTTACGCTGATTAATGGAGGTGAATTTCAATTATTCACATTTTCAGAGACTCAATGTGTTTTTTCTTTTTTCACTACCTAAAAAAAAAAAATCATATTGTGAAATATTATGAAAATTCCTAACTATGAAAGTTCAAACCTGATTAAAGAGACAAGTGAACATCCAGTAAAAATAAGCATAAATACACAAATTACAAGCATAGATAAATAAAACAGAACAAAGTTATAAATAAAATAAGGTCGGTAGTATTCAGGTACAGAAATGTAATAATTAGGGTAAAATAACACTTCATAGTGGTCACTTTATAAATTAAATATAGATCTTTGTCAAAGTGTTTGGTTGTTTTATGAGCATTTAATGACAGCAGCAGTTATTTATAGACTGCTGTCCCTTTAAGAGCTGATGCACGGATCCAATATAATGATACACATCCGATTTCTTTCTCAACTGTTTTCATTCACTTAAGACGTAACCGACTGCGTTTACCAGAATGATTGTCGAGATCGGTATGTTGTCATCATTTTGTGTGTATGTGTCTGTTCAGATGATTCAGAAGAGGATTCAGTTCAGTGTTCGTGCGCAGTGAAACACGCCTCTCCGCATGTGCATGCTTCATGTGTGCGTGGCTGCGCATAGAAAACAAATGACGAAAATGAAGTAACGAATAGAGTTCCCTTTCGCTGGAATGGTATAAAATCGCTTGCGTGTTTAAACACAGACAAATGATAATCTTTCACACTATTATGGGGACATTTTGCATTTAATCTGCGGATCTGCGTGCCGAACTGTGGGGCTTGGTCTGAATGGATCACGGATCAACTACAATCCGTTCAACCACTATTACGTATTGCTTCAATCTGTGTTGCTCGCATTTAGCAAACTGATCTTCAAGTGTTTATTAATCAGTGCAAATAGCACAAAATGGAATATGTAATTTATGGGTACTTTATAATTTGCCAAGGTTTGTTTAGCAAAACTTTCTGTTTTGTTGTGGCCGACACTTTTTTTGCGTATTGCTGCATTCGATAAAACATGCACCGTTTATTTTAGGAAGACAGGAACTGTCTGTTCTGTCAATTTAGAGTTTCTCTACAAGACCAATTTAAATGCAAGTTAGCTGTAACAGCTTCCTGTTGAGGGCTCTGTTCCTCATTAGTATTCGGTTCAATCATGCAATTCGCCCCAACCAAACCGAGACATAGTCATTAAATATGTTCTATAGTGTGAATCTCTTGCTCAGTAACACCTGTTCGTCTACTGTTTTTCAGAATAAAGTCACTGTGGGTGTACGTGGGTGTTTTTGTGTCTAAAACTGCAAGTCTGTGAGTGACGCCCCCGTCGGACCTGGATGTGTGCGTGCATATGTGTGCATGCATGCCTCCGCTCTAACTTCCACTATCTTTCTCTCAGCTGGAATTCCATTTGTTCCTCACCGGAATGAAACTGCATTGATTGTTGTCTCAGATGTCGGGAACGAGGGGGAAAAAAACTACAAGAAAAGACTGGGGAGTGGTAGGAAGAGAAAAGGAGAGAGTGACAAATAGAGGAAAAGTGCTTGCCTGTGCTGTGGCAGCCAGTTGTAGATCAATAGGGGACTTTAAGATTGAAAAAATGAAGGGGGAAAAAACAGAGAGCTCGGGATGGCAGAGACGAGCCACTGATGGCTACTTTTTAAAGGGGAATGACATGCTGTCATTTTGGATATGTAGCGCGGTTCTTCCAGACAGAGCTGTTATAAATAATTAAACAATGTCAACATAATGACCCTCAAGTTACGCTGATTAATGGAGGTGAATTTCAATTATTCACATTTTCAGAGACTCAATGTGTTTTTTCTTTTTTCACTACCTCAATCTTCTCACAATGTCAGCTCTCAGTAAAAACCTTGCAAAATGTGAAATATTTAACAATGAATTCTGTCTGGCCAATAAATGATTCTCTAGGAGAATCATTTTGATCTAATATCAGTTGTTTTATCAGTTTCGGTGTTTTGCAGCTTCTTTGGCGACCGTGCTTGAGATATTGTTTAATGTTCACGTTGTCAATGGCAGACCCAAACAGTGAGGAATTGCCTCATGGCAAATAGCGGGTCTTCACAGGGACTGCCTGCTATTAATGGTAATGGAATACCATTAGCAGGCTCGACTCCAATAGAACGACTCCAATAGCACTCTCTCGCTATTTCTCTCCTCCTCGTTCCTTTGTCTTCCTCCTGCTCCATATCTAAACAGACAGTAAAGAGTGGGTGGAGATCTGTTGTTAATTTGCTGCTGTTGTGTGGAGAGTAGGCTGCCTCCAGTGCTTTGTTTCACTACAGTTTGGGAATCTAATTGATATGTTTATCAGACAGCATTGCAGTGCTGCGCAGCTCCACCACAGGGGTGGTCTTCAGGTGGTATTTATGTCAAGTGGAAAACAATGTAGTTTTTATGAGCCTGAAAACCCAGAGCTGAGGCTCTGTTCCTCACCTTAAGGGATTTAGCTGGGAAACATTTAAAGGGGCATATCGCAAAATATGGGACTTGTTTTGTTCAGGTTTGATGGCATACTGAATCTTTCATATCTCAAAACGTCCTGTCTAGTAGACCAATTTATAGGACCTAATCTGCATTTATATTATTAAAACGATGAATACATTAACACATCGCTTCACTAGCCTTAGCGAATTAGCACATACAGTTATTTATTTACTTAATTACGAGCATTAACACATACAATTAATATATTAGCAGCACAGGGCCACCACAACACTTATTCAGTGTTGAGAAACGTAGCTATTACCCATTCCTGGTAAAGTATTTAAAAGGAAGTAGAAGATGAGGATTATATTATTCCATTATATAAATAAAGATAAGAGTAAGTGTGGGGAGTTCCCGGCAGTAGGATAGCAAATGCAGCTTTGCAAAAGTTAAGAAAGTTAGGAATGGCTAAAATTTACTTCAAACAAGGTCTGATGACATCGGTCCGACCTCTAAGTCAAAATGAAATAAAAATTGACCTATTTATTTTAAAGGGGTCATATGATGCTGCTAAAAATAACATTATTTGGTGTATTTGGTGTAATGAAATGTGTTTATGCGGTTTAAGGTTAAAAAAAA
>NW_015548296.1:1781623-1781853 GCF_001515605.1 Sinocyclocheilus anshuiensis | reverse complement strand
ACTTTACAGATCTTCTTTATGCACCAAGAGCTTGTAACACTCCAAAGAGAAAGGAAAAATTTTAATCGCGTCATATGACCCCTTTAATACATGAGGCTGCACAGTTCATCAGTGCATGTTATTCCAAAATTAGTTTTTATTCTTCTATATATTATAAGTTGCTCCACCATTAAAGGGGTCATATGATGCGATTTCTATTTTTCCTTTTCTTTAGTGTGTTATGTAGCTAT
>NW_015548296.1:1770847-1781211 GCF_001515605.1 Sinocyclocheilus anshuiensis | reverse complement strand
TCCCCCAATTGTAAGTCACTTTGGATAAAAGCGTCTGCTAAATGACTAAATGTAAATGTAAATGTAAATTTGCGTAATGCTGCCCAAATGTTCATGCAAAGAAAGAAGGCGTGGTTTCAGGAACCGCAGTAGGGTTGATGCAGCCATGTCAGGGAGACGCTGTGTGTTTCTGTGTGAAAGCAAAATCACTTTATTTGGCCTTCCGAAAGTAGATGCAATGAGGAATCATCGGTTAAGATTTATTTACAACAGAACAGCACAACCCAGATGTTCGAATTTGTGCAACGCATTTTATGGACGACAGTTTTGTGAACCTAGGAGAGTAGCCTACAAGGCTGGCTGTGCAAAGGCTATTTCTAAAAAAAATTGGGTCAATTCTGACTTTGCTATGACAATCGTCTCGGTTACGTATTGTAACCCTCTTTCCCTGAAGGAGGGAACGGAGACGTCACGTCAGACGGTCATCCGACATGACGTCGAGAGTGACCGACTGAAAGGGAACTGGCGCTTATTCTGAATCAGCTACTGTAAGTATGTTTTCTGAATAGTTTAAGTATTTGCTATTGACTGTTCAAATGCAGAGTTTTGCGCCGTGTAGAGTATCGCGTTGTGTGTGTGTGTGTGTGTGTGTGTGTGCGTGAGAGAGAGACAGGGTCACATCACAGTGGAGTCAGCTTTCTTAAGCTTGGCTTGTGGCTTAGGCTTGTGTACTGCAAATACATACGAGCATCATCACTGTGTCTGTCACGTGACTCTGTTCCCCTTTTGGGCTTGAACTGATGGTAAAACTAACGACATTGTGTACTGTCTTTACATTTATGTTGAAAGCTGAAGCTCGCAATTATGAAAAGGGGCTCAGCATGTGTAGGGGTCACATGATACTTCTGAAATCATTCTAATATGCTCATTTGGTGCTCAAGAAACTTTTAAACTTTTTTTTTTTATCAGTGTTGTGCAAACAGTTGCGCTGCTTAATATATTTGTGGAAACAATACATTTAACTCGTTTAACCTAAGAGGTCAAAAATATCCTAAAGTGCTATTTTAACTCATAGAAAGTTCAAAAGAACTCAAAAGAACAGCATTTATTAGACAAAGAAATAATATTATTGTCATTTCTAAAAAACAAACAAACAAAAAAAACATACTGGCCCCAAATTTTTGAACAACAAAATATATATACAAAACATATTTGTGAAATGGCACATTAGGATATGTTTTGACCTTTTGGGTCAAATGAGATACATTTACTGTTTCATTTAAATTCCCTCATCTCAACAGACAATTAATTCAGAACTGAGTTTAAATGTGTGTGTACTAGTTTGTCATTGTATTATGGGTCGGAAATTAATTTAAATGTAACATATCCTGCAATAACTATGCCAGCAACTGCTTAATGATGCATGAGTGGATCTAATTTGAAGGACACATACACACGACACTAATGCACATATGTACACACACAGACACACACTTTAATCTGAGCAGCTCAGTCTCATGCTGAGAGCAGCAGGAGACAAGATCTGAAGAGAGTAACGCCACGTAACTAATTAAAGCAGAGTGATTTCCTGATAACGTTCTCCTCTCAGGGTTAGTGGCGAGGTCTGCTGGGGAGATGAGAGGAGAGAGAGAAGGAACCAAAATGTGTTTTGAGTTTGTCCGCCAAAGGTTTTGCTGACTCATGAGTTATAGATGTGAACATGGCAGCCAATGGCCGTGGATCAACCTGCCATGGCTGTGAAAGGAAAAATATAGAGGAAGAGCAAGAGAGATAGTCCTTTCAGAGCCGACATATTTCAGGCTTGTGTGATTGACACCAAAAGTTCTCAGTCTGGCGCGCTGGGTGTTTCAAATTCATTAATATTAATTCGTTTAATTTCCAATGTGCTATATTTATGTGACACATTTGATGTGTTTGTGATTAAAAAATGGTCAGGGCATACTTCAAACAAATTATTTTTAGTGCTTCCTGCTCCCTCTTTGCTAGGTGTACCACATTCGGTAGCTCATGTTCAACAGTCACTGTCCTCGATGTCCGGCAGGAACGTCAGGAAGTGAGCCAGCTCTGTTTCACGACGAATGTCACATTCTTGCATATTAGCAGATGGCTTTGGATAATGCGATCACTCTGTTTACTAACAGGCACTTGGAATCAACCAAGGATGCTTGCCAGCACATAGTTGGGCAAATGCACCAAAGAAATATAGAATTTAAAAAAATGATTGGTTTAATACAGAAGAAGACCACATGTTCCACTTTTGAATTTAGTGCACACTGGAACCCAGTAGAGCACTGTTTATTTCTGTTTAAAAGCACAAATGTGATGGCAGAAATTTGCACAGTATGTTTCCTTTTACTCTGGCATATGATCCTTTTACACTGGCATATGATATTAGGCGTGGGTTGTATAAGCAGATTTATCGCAATATTCTCAAATGTTTGGTTGATAGTGAAAGGTTTATTTATTTTTTAACGTTAAAATACTTTGTCCTGCCAGTTTATTATATATGGAAAACTCCATGTTAGGCATTCATATATGGATTCCCCCAAATCTGTGGCATAATCAAAGTATTGCAAGTCTGCCACACCAACACCGGTGCAACTCATGTAAGTGTTTTAGTGGGACTGTTCAGATTTTATTTTATTTTATTTTATTTTATTTTATTTTATTTTATTTTATTTTATTTTATTTTATTTTGTTTTGTTTTGTTATTTTATTTTATTATTTTTTTATTTTATTTTATTATTTTTTATTTTATTTGACTTTTAATTTTAATTTTAAATTGTGATGAATCAAATTTATGCAGCAACATTTTGCCTAAACACTATAGAAGTTAGACTAATGATACCAGCGATACAAATTTCCAGTGGTTCATTGTTTCAGTTGCTATATCTCCCATCATATCCATCAAGTATTAATAGAATAAAATAGAATAGAATAGAATAGTAATTATTTTTAAGTAAAATAAAATATAAATATTAGATGAGAAACGTAAATGAAAATTGTAATGTTGCCTGAATCTACAGCTGAAATAAAAATAAATTAAAGCTAAATATAAATATTTAAAAACAAGAAAATTTAAAATAACAAAAGCAGATAACAAAAATTCCAAAACTTAACCTTAAATTATAAAAATCCAAATATATTCAAAGCTAATATATTCAATAAGTATATTCAAGTACTAAAATAACACTTATGCTGATATGTCATATCACACTTTTGAAGATTTTGAGTTGTTTTAAGCTTGGAGGCTGATGCGCTAATGCAGCTCTGTATATCCTGAGGCAATGTAATGGTAATTGGAGGTAAATTCACAAATGTGCCATTTCTGACTTCTCATTTGGGCCATGATTCTTTCTTTTTTTCTATTCCAGAGATGATCTTGTCATGTCACATACCCTGCACCCACATGCTATGGACACACATACTCACACACTTGATGGATGTAGCACTGTAGATTCACCACTATTTCTCTGCCCGAGTGCAGTACTGCAAGCAGATCAGGCAACTCTTGGGAAATAACCTGCTCTCCTATGGCCAATTAGTCAATTAATTGCTTATCAGATCCAATTTAAAATCCCTTTAAATGGAAAGACATATCTTTTATGTTCTCTCCCACATCTACCCCTCTGTTTTTCTTCCTCACTTTTTTCCCCCTACAGTTCCCTGTTCTCACCTGTCATTTTTAATCTGCAAGACTGAGGCATTTAATTGTTGACTGAACTCATTTTGTTCTTGACACTTCCTTTTGTCTTCACCTCCTCGTCATCATCAGCATCCGAGGAGGGGTGATACGGGTTATGCTGAACCTCACAAAAGGAGCCCGCCCTGAACCCCTGTCACACTCCCTGATTTGGGGTAGCGATGCCAGGTAACCTTTTCTGTGACCCAGCAGGAGGTAATTGATGCGGAACATTGCGTTTTTCACATCCTGTCAGGGCTGAGCATTACTGACATCTCCTTATTGGATCAGACTAAAATAGATTCACACATAAAATTGCACACATGCGGATCTCTGTTGTTCAGTGGTGTAATAAAAAAGAACAACATTAGTCTAATTCTGCATTAATAGAAGACTGTGCGTGTGTTTGCTACAAATGCACAATGCCTTTATTGTTTTGTGTGGTAATAGAAAAAGTCTCTATTATTTAAAAAAGTATCTTTGAATGCACTGATCGCTGTTCTTTTTTAAAGGAATTGAATATTGATTTTTTTTTTCTTTAGCTGATTAGTGAAGAGCCAATATTTCCCACAAAGAGAATAAAGACCTTTGTGCTGAGTTGGACAATTACTCCGCTACTGTTGAGTACAGCTTCAGTACATAATTAAACATGAGGGGTAAAACAATTAAATGCATTTCATGTGATGTCTGAAGACAGCAGAAGGAATAGCAAAACAGTGGACTTTCAATAAAAGGGAAAACAAAATAAAAAAGAGGCAAGAGGGTGGAGAGACTGTAATAATAATTGATTGATTTATTTGTTTGTCCTGAAATGTCCTTTTTAAATAAATAATATAAATACAAATGACAAATAAAATTAATATCATTTCAAAAAGTTGTGGAAATTGATGTAAATTTCTCAGTAATATAAATATTAATAGATTTTCCCAGCTGACAGCTATATTTAAAATATATCAGTGTCTCCAAATTGCTCTCAATTGCTCTCCAAATCAGTGTGAAATGATTAAAGTGATTTTTAAAAATCCAGTAATCATGAAGGAATGGAAACTGGAAATGGAGTGTTCACAAGAGGCAACAACCCTATTTTGCATGCTGTGTTTATCAAAACAAATAAAAAGAGATGTAAATGCCTGGAAAAGGAGGAATTTACGGGCTGGCAGTGAGGTATAGTGGTCATACCTCTATATGTGACTGTGTATTGTGCTCAGGAGAGGACACAAACTGTCAGGCGGAGCGTGGGTATGTGTGCATTTATTGTCCTCCTGAGAGCAGTCCGCTTCGCAGATGAAGGTTTAGCTGCTCTGCAGGGGTCTATAGGATCACTCGTTCATTCAAGAGAGAGCGTGAACCAGGGGAAGAGAAAAGAAGGGACTTTTTTGGTTTTTGCTCATGTATTCAGAAACAATTTAGCCTACGGCTTTGAAAAAATTTCCTCAAATATCTTTAATATATCAACAGTCATCGCAAGTTTCAATTAAATTTACAACTTTAATCAGATACAATTACCTAGAAATAAACAAAGGCTAATTTTACCTTCACAACACCTGTGCTGTGCTGTGTTATTGTAATGGAGGAATTGTACATGAGATATTATTTTAATAAAGTTTAAACTCCAAAGACATGTTTCAACATTGTGCAACATCAAATATAACAGTACTTCAAAATATATCAATTATCAAAATTATTTATTTTCTTATGCTAATTAAACTGCATTTATTTGATCAAAATAATCTTATCTCATATAGATATTCTTATATAAATTTAAAATCATTTTCAGGATTCTTTGATTAATAGAAGGTTTAAATGAACAACATTATTTCAATTAGTAAAACATATTATTACGTTACAAAAGATTTCTGACATATTTTATCAAATTAGTAGGTCCTAAAAAAAGTAATAATTTCTTTAAAAGAAAATACATACAAACATACATTGTTACTGACTCCAAACTTTTGAATAGTAGTGCGTTTCATATTGCATTGGATGCTCTTTTTCACAGGCCTACATAAGTCAGCTGTTGCGTTCACACCGACAGGAACATCATATGCTGTTTTTGTAACATTGTGACCAAATCAGACCAAAGAAGACAAAATCACATGCAACCTTTGAATATGTAATGGATGCATAGAATGATGTGTCATTTGATTTATTGTAAATAAAATGACAACCCTAAAACCAAAAATTACATAAGCAAGATATTTTTGCAAAACATCTGTGTCAGCTATTACTGAAAATTTCTGATGGTTTGAAAAGAGGTACAGGAAGAGCTAGCATGAGTGCATTGTGCATTAAAATGACATTTTCAATGTTACATTTATTCGTTGTTGAATTGAATCCACCAGCAAGAACTAACAGCAGAAGTCAGAAAGAAGAAAAAACAGAAAAAGAGGGTTGAGAGAAAGAGAGAGGACGTTCATTTTGTCCTTTTGATAATTGTCTTGTGCGTTGATAACTGGCCCCCACCGCAGACAGGTGTAATTGCTTTACTCTTTCAATAACAGTGCATATAATGAACCCCTGTACCTTCACAGAATGACAGTGTGTCATTTTCCATTCTCTCAATGTGCCATTTTTACACACACACACACGGACACACATTCACGCACTCATACAGAAGAACATACAAACACACACATCTATTCTTACCTCTGTGCTAGTGTTTAAGTTTCCGCCTCAAGGGCTTTATTGAGATGAAATGTCAGTTTTAATGGAAAATGTGATAGAAACAATATAACAGAACAGAATATTGCCTGGGTAGAGAAGTTGCAATGGGAATGTGTGTGTTTGTGTGTCTATTTGTGTGCCTGTGTAATAGAATACTGGCCCTCCATGCCTTTTTTGAGAATAGTTTCCAGGCATAGATAAGCCATTGGTCTCACTATAAGAGTGAACATAAATTTTGGCAGAAGTCCACTCGTGTGTGCGTGTGTGTGTCATCATCAAACAGGAGGGTCCACGCACTGTAGACTCAGGGGACGGGTGGGAATGCAGTTAAGATGAAGAAGTCATTTTAGGGGAAAAATGTCAGCGGTTGTACTTCAAAGGCTTTCGGGGGAAAACACACATCACTGTGGCGTGTGTGTTTCTGAAGGTCATAAGTGTACCTTTAGGCACAGGGAACATGCAGCTCATTATATGGTTGTACATTTGCAGTGAGTTCATTTGCCAGCCGGTCCTGCTGCCGCTGTGGCAAAACAAGTTTGAGGTGGCAGAAATGGCTGCCGGGGTCCTTCCTTGTGTACACCAGGGGCGAATCACAATTTACATACTGCTGCTTGGTATAAAAGGTACGCGGTTTGCTTGTTATAGGAAAGTGCAGACGTTTATGTAGTAGGACAGTAGGGCTAAATTGGAATGTCTTGATATCACAGAATGATTTGTCACCGTTCAAAAGTTTGGGGTCGGTAAGATTGTTATAATGTTAGAGTTTAATAAAAGGAAATTTTTTAAAGACTTTTTTTCTGGTGAAGTGATATGTGGAACGTGGATAATGCGGTCTAGGGTTGTGCCGATAGATGATAATATCGTGTAACGATGATAGTCAGAGATATCACCTACTGTAGATATCACCAGAGATAGCAAGACGATTATTATTATTATTATCAGGTTAGTAATACTATCTAATTAATATTACGGCTTATTTGTTCCATCATATTTCTTTTTCCGTGTTTGTACAGTGTTGCGTGTTATAACCAATCACACACGATTCCGTTGATTTTATGAATGCAATGGCCAATCAGAGACGTTTAAATGAGTCATCGCTGAAACAGCAGAGTTTTGTTGTTGAGTGCACGCGCTGATTGAATTCTGATTCGTGAATTCTCTCATCATAAACGACGAAGTGCAGATGTAAGTGCGATGTAAGTATAAGTCAAGTCAAGTCACCTTTTATTTATATAGCGCTTTTAACAATACAGATTATGTCAAAGCAGCTTTACAGTATCAAAATAGGAAAATAGTGTGTCGATGCAAAAGGCCAATAGTAAACACTCCATTTCCTGTATGATGAATAAGAGATTTATTCATCATACAGTGTAGACAGCTTCACTGATTATAACGGGAGTGTTTGTAAAAGTGCATATACTCGCGCTAGATTGAAGTCAGTGTTCTTTGATAATGTAAATGTTCTTTGCTCATTTTCTGTATCTGCTTTTTGAATAACTGAGGAAATGTAAGCATTATAATTAGTATCTTACACTTTATTAAATTGTTATTATGTTAAATACAAATTAAAAACATTAGGCTTCTTTTAGCCTTACGCTGGAGTTGTTTCACTTTCCTGCAATATGTAAATAAATAATTAAATAAATTTGCATGATAATATTGTATATCGGCAATCTCACAGGCTGATGATAGGACGATATGACAGTTGAGCATATCGCCCAACGCTAATGCGGTCGACAGACCTGAAACTATTTCATAGCTGTGTGTTTAATAAAAAAATATTCCACACCATAGAACATTTGTCAAACAATCAGAATAAAGCATTTATCAGACCTGTGGAATAATATAATATAATATAATATAATATAATATAATACTTTATAATATATATAGTACTGTTTTTTTATTTGAATATACTTTAAAATGTAATTTATTCCTGTGATGGCAAAGCTGAATGTTTGGAGTAATTTTTCATTGCTACAGTCTTCAGTGTCACATGATCTTTCACAAATCATTCTAATATGCTGATTTGCTGCTCACAAAACATTTCTTATTATCATCAATGTTGAAAACAATTGTGCTGCTTAATATTTTTGTGAAAACCTGTGATGAAAAGAAAGTTCAAAAGAACAACATTTATTTAAAATAGAAATCTTTTGTAACATTATATGTCTTTACTGATACTTTTGATCACTTTAATGCATCTTTTATGAATAAATGTATTAATTTCTTTCCAAATAAATAAATAAACTCACACATTTGAACATTAGTGTATATTTGTTTCCAGCACAAAATGGCATTTTGTGTTAGTATGTATCAAATGGAGACACGGCTTCAAACAGGAAAAGAGAAATGAGGGTGAGCCTTGTTATTGTTTTCACTGCTACTTCCTGGATTACCTTTTGCTTCTTCATTACCGTGGCAGAAGTCAGAGTAGTACACCAGCCTAAGGTAATGTTCAGTAGCACACCAACATACTACAACTACTTTTACAACTACCATTTCAGCAGTGTGCAGTATGTATATTGTGCACATTCCTGTGTACATGGGATACCCAGAATAACCACATTACAAAACGTGAAGGGAGCACACTGAACAGGATGCTGTATCCCACAATGCAATGCACTGATCTTGAACTTCCATTTACATAGAATTGCATGAATAAAGTAAAATGGGTTTTTGATCTCTTTCTTGACAAGCTATTGCATCAGTCTGCCTGGAGTCAGGTTTTTGCATAAAATTGCATTAAAAATGTAAAATAGTTTTTGATAAATGTGATAAATGATAACTGTTTTAATAAAGGTGATAAATGGGCGGCATTGACTGAACATACTAATTAAACACTATGTAATGAGGTTATGTGATAATTTACTCTACCACCATTACCCTACCACTATTGATTGGCCTATATGTGATAATTTACCCTTTACTATATATATATATATGTCAGGATTATGGACTATTTTGTGTGTGTTTTTGCCCCTGTGACCCAGTTTCTTCCTCATGTTGATTGTGTTAATTTGATTCCAGGTGTGTCTCGGTCCAATTATCCTGCCTTTAAAAGCCCTAGTCCTTTCAGTTCTTCTTTTTTGGGTCTACTTGCTGAATGTCCTCCTTGTTCTCGGTTTTCCTGTGGATTATTAAAGACTGTGTTATTCAAATGCTCCTCATTTCCACGTTCCTTGCTCCCCGAGTGAATTGTGACAGAAGACCCGACCCCAAACAGTTACCTCCGTTTGTACCCTCCGTTTTGTTTCTCTTTTTACTCTGTTTTTTGTTTCCGTTGTGTGCCCTATGGATCCCCTCCTTCGCCCCGAATTCATCCTCCTCCTGCTGGAGCAGGGGGAAAATTTGCTCGAGGGTCATACCAGACTGTTTCTGGCTGTGGCCCATCTCACCACCTATCCGGACGACGCGCTCTGCGTGTTCTATGACGCCAGCCTCAACACCGCATGCAGAGCACCGTCGTCCGAAGATGGCCCTTGAGCTGAATTCGCCGCCTTTGTGGAGTGGACACTGGCGAGAAATGGATCTCCGTTCCCCGCCGGTTCCCAGGAATTAATCGCCAGTGCCACTCCCGACCCAGAGCCCAGTCCACCATCTCCCCGATGCGTGGAGTGCATGCCCGAGCCCACTGCTGACGGAGAGCCAGAGCCCGCCGTGACCGACGAGCCATCACCAGAGAGAGCGACAGTGCTGAGAATCGTCCCGGAGCCCGAGCCTGTGACCAGGTGCGAGAGCCGGCTACAGAGCTCGCCACGGGGGAGAGTGCCATGGACAGTGAGAGCGTGGAGTGGAGCTCCGCTCCCTGCACCGTGGCTGAGGGTGAGCTGTCTAAGGATCTGGGTAAAGGTAAAGTGGAAAGTGACACCAGTTAAACTCTGCGGACCCGGATACGGGTCCAAAATGACGTTAAAAATGTTTATGCTTCACTTACATAACCTTCCTTATATGGTATCAGCCCATATATGGGTTCATTTGAAAGCTTGGAGTGTCTTCTTTACAAAGAATACCATTC
>NW_015548296.1:1751435-1770029 GCF_001515605.1 Sinocyclocheilus anshuiensis | reverse complement strand
AATATTTTCCGCACCCACTCTATATATATATATATATATATATATATAGACTGTACTGTACTCAATACTGTACTGTTTTCAATATTGTATTATCTTTGCTGTCTTTCTTTGCTCTCCTAAGCATACTTTGCTTATTGTCCTCACTCAGCACTGGGTTTTGTAATAATTAATTTCCTCTTTTTTGCTGATCTATTAATTTAATCTGTTGTGTGAATAACAGGGTTATAGCAACTAGCACATTATTGCCTACAGCCTCATCTTTATTCATATGCAGTAACATATCAGCCATCCCTGAGCAGACGCTTTGCGGCCTTGGTTTTAAGTAGTATTTTTAACTATTAATTCACTACAATGTAACTTTAAACAGATCAGTGTTAGTTTAACCCTGGTGAGAAAAACAGAACAAAATAAAACATAAAAACTTCCTAGTGTTAAAAACGCCACTCAAAACCAGGCTTAGGGTTTGAATCGAAGTCATTTTGTCATCTCCTAATTCTGAAATTCTGTTTTGTCCCTCTCATCGCCTTCAGTCACGGGAAGCTTTCATCCCCTTCGCTTTTCATCACCCTCACTTTGTGTGTCAGGTGCGTGCGGTTTTGTATTCTGGGGAGTGTCTGTGCTCGAACACAGCTCGAAATGTTTAAAAGCTTTGCCATTTTTAAGATGAAAGAAAAAAATACTACAGCACTTAAGTACGGCCTCCACTTGTACAGTTTATCTCTTCCACGACCAACCCAGGTGCTCGGGTTGCACTCGTTCCTCTCCCAGGGAACGACGGCGTGCAAGATCAAAAAGAAATATATTCATGTATTTTTCAGAAAGATAATAGGATGCATTTCGGTCCACTGTGGCTTTGTTGGAAGTTTGCATAATCCTCGCAGCAATATATTCATTACGAGGTTAATAATTTATTAGCAGTCTTGTTGATGAAATGCCTCTGAGACGCTTCAGCAAATGTTTGCTGTGATGTTGCCGTTCCCCTTTATTAGTTGTATTAGTCTTAGCTTCACCTTATACTTTTCTCATTCATGTGAAAAAAAAACATAATAGTTATGTTTATATAACTCATGATGGGAGGTGTTTTAAAATACAAGAATGCATCCACATGCAAAATGATAGCTATCATTATCTTCAGAAAAAAAACGGCAGCAATATTTGAAATGTGGAACACAAAATGGTCCGTTTGTAAAAATAGAAAACGGATGGAACAAAATCACCTGTTTGGATTTCAAAAGAAGTCATTATGCTTTTTGGAGGAGTGTGCGTGTGTGTGTTAGGGTCTTTTTAGTGGACTCGAGGGACATGAGGGAACACAGATAAAGATGAAGTTGTTATTTTAGGGGAAAATGCCAGGAGTTGTACTTCAAAGGCCTTCAGAACTGCAACATAGACCATTACAGAACAGGGCTGTTTTCCCACTCCGAGGGCTTTTAATAAATGAATTCAATCTCACACGTTTATCTCCGGCTTTATTACTTTGAACTGTTTCTCCCATAGGACTGAAAACAATGCAACAGCAGTCTAGTGTTCTAAATTATTTAAGCCATGCACATTGTTGAAGAAGAGGAAAAAGCCTCTTGATTTTTGAGGTAAAATACAAGAATGCATTCCGCAAACTCCACGACCCTCCGCCGACCGCCCTCGTCGACTGTATACTCCTGTTCTTAGGGGAGGGGAGAGTTGTAGCATAACTGAGCAATTAATCTTCTTATTGTCTCGGAATACAGGTAACAACCTACGAGACCTGCGAAAACAAAATAAAAACATGCAGAGCTCAAGATGAACAAACTGTTTCTTATCCCTGGGTTCTCATTCCCGACATTACTGTTAATTAAAGCCGTGCCATCTCTCTTACTTTGCTTCTGCTTCCCTTTCTGTAATCATAACCTGTCATGTCCTTACTACATCAAAACGTTAATGTCTTTGGTCGCATGTGTTTTAATGGCCCTGTCAAGGCTGAGGAAAAACTAAGGCATGCAGAGTCACAGATAACACAAAACGCCATAATTAGATTTCAGCTTATAAAATCATGATTTCCATTTCCTTCTTCGCCGCACATTTATTTATTACCCATAAAAGATTTTCATAGGAGAACCCAGTACTCTATTTCATAAAACAGTTTTTTAGTCCATATGTGGGTGATTCTTCAACTAGACAGAACAATTCTGTCCCCTTTTATGATTTTAAAGACATAATGCTTAAAAAACGATCTAGTTTTAACACTACCACTGTAAAGACTTTTACATTAATACATTACATTAATACAAGATACTGTTCTTTCGATCTTTCTATTTATCAAAGAATCCTGAGGGGGGAAAATGTTGACAATACTGACAATTAATAAGAAGAAGAAGAAGAAGAAAAAGAAGAAGAAATATTTCATAAGCACCAAATCAGCATATTAGAATTATTTCTGAATCACGTGACCCTGAAGTAAATTACATTTTAAAATATCACAATGTTACTGGTTTTATTGTATTTTTATTTATTTATTTTTTTAAATAAAAATAAACAGCTTTGGTAAGCAGAAAATACATCTTTCAAAACACAACACAACACAACACAAAAAAACAAAACAAAAAACAATCTTAGGAACCACACATTTTTGAATGGTAGTGTTGATTATAACAGCTTTAAACTTTTTATTGGGTTTCAAATTTTCCTAAATTTTTTTATTGGGTTTAATATGGTATTTTCCTGATTTGAAAGAAGCTTGAATTTAGAGGCGGTGAATTTGCCAGGCCTTTTCTATTTTTGGGTTTTAACAAAATAATAATAATAACAATAATAATAATAATAATTATTATTATTTATTTATTTATTTATTTTATTATTAGTTATTTGACTCCTAGCCAACTAACTCCTTGATATTTTTTTCTACAAAATCAATCACTCAATCAATCAATAAATAAGCAGCACACATTACTGTATATCAAAATTCAATTGAAGATTGATCAAGGCCATGATGTTTTGATAAATGTTTTAACAGATATTTCAAAAAGTTTTAAGATCAAAAAGTGCCACTGATTGAATAATCACCCATATATACATGCAGTAGGAAAGATCACCTCGTGTCAACTGATCTGTCTTGCTTTCTCATTGCATATGAAAGCTGCAAGTCAGATGTGAGGATGAGTCAGCAAGTGGAGTTTCTGAGGTCTTGCTTCCTGACCATTTACTTTAAAATAAAGTCCTTAATTCTGCACTGCTTCTGGGATTCTGTCTAACTTCTGTAAGTTTTTAGAAAGTTTATTAAATGTCAATTTCTATGTTCATACTTCACAGTATTTATCTGCTTCATTGACCGGCTGTGGGCAGTGTGCTGAGGATTAGAAAAGCTGGCCTTGGTCAAAGGCTTGTGTGCTTTAAGGGAAGACACGGCAGTCCCATCTCACACATGGAGACATCAGAGAAAGTTCAGGCTAAACTCTCAGACAAAGAGCAACCATGGCTATTCTCAGAGCGAGCCTTTTTTTACATTTTATCCAGATCAGCATATATTGACTTTAAGCCGACCACAAGGAGGTACCGTAGCCTCTATATTCTCCACTATAATCTGCACTGCAAAGGTTATAGCTGTTTGGAAAATGTTAATGATGGGCCAAATGCCATAGACATTTCATGAAAGATAGCTGAGTGTACAGCAGTATGATAAAAAGTATGAACAATATGCTTTGAGTTTTTATTTACTGCTGCATGACCAGGGCTGGTGGATGTTGCTAAGAACTTATTATAGGAACAGTCCTCCTGGAGCCTTGCTGAAGGCCACAATGCTAATGGATCCTTTCAGGGAATGAATCAGCAACCTTCTGGTTGCAAACACTGATCTATAATCACCTCAGAGCAGATATTGTAACAGTTATTATCAGTGTAAATTATCTTTAAAACTTTAATATAATATAATAATTTATATTGGTGTGATTATTTTTAAGTGAATCTTTCTGCAGGTTACATCATTGCGCCTGTAGGTGGCGGCAAATTACTTTTTTTATGAGTGAGTCATTTGAGGCATTCGTTCAAGTGATTTGTTCAAAATAGCTAAATTATAAATAAACTTATCTTAATGAGTGAGTCAATGAATCATCTATTCAAGCGATTCATTAAAAAATGCTAATTCATTCAGGAACTAAACATTAATGACATTGCATCATTCACTCATTTGGGATTTGTTCAAAACCCCTGATTCATTCAGAAACATCAATGCTGCGTGTTTGTCGGCATTACGGTTCTGTTGCAGCTTTGTTTGGAACTATTTTACTTGACGGAGCAAAAACAAACCAATTAACTGCCAATACTGTGACTAAAATGTAAGTTACAAAATAGTAACGTTTTATTTTGATGTGCAGTATAAAAGCAATATCACAATCCCAGTTGAATATCAATATGTCTGGAATTACTTGTAGAACTGACATTTGACAACAACAGTGCTTTTGGAATTGCTTAATATTTTATTTATATATGTATGTATACTTCTCAAACAAAATACATAGTCAAACACTAGACACATCCTTGTATTATGAAGCACAGACTAAACATAACACCTACTCTACTGTAGGTGGACTCTAACACACCAAACAAGACAAATAAGTAGATATGGAAAAATCTGTATGTGAATATTTTAAACCCGAAGAGAAAAGATGACACAAGAATGTATCTTTTGGAGCCGTAGCTGTCTGTTTTGGTCATACCATCTTTATTTAGCTATTTAATTCTGATATTTAGGTCGATGGCAGGGATTGAGTTACATGTGCACAGAGCAAATATTGCCATAGAGAAAACAAGTTATTGAGCGTTACGTGTATATAGGTTCTCCCTTGATCTCCTTGAATTGCATGACCCTTGTTGAACATTATGTGAATCTTGAATTCATCTATGTAATATCAATTGATAATATTAAGTGGCTCTTATGGTTTCATTGAATCTTCTAACGTGGAAACATGTTGAAAAGCTTCAGTATTTTTGCTGCACTTCCCACATGTTTGAGTTGTGTGCTTTCCTTGGCAGTTCTTTTACTGTAACAATCTGCATTTGTTTTTCAAATCAGAATGTTTTGAATTTTCACACTTTGACACAATAGACCGAGAACGTCACTGCTTGTTTAAAAAAAAAAAAGAAAAGAAACATGCTCGGTTTAGATCTGAGGAGGCTGTGTTAAAAGTCTGAACTGCTGCCCTGCTCAAAGGCCAATGTAGTGCCCTTGGGCTACTCACGGCTTTTGTTTTTCGCTTCTGTTCTCCAAATTGCTCTTCATATTCAGCACTTCTGTTTTACTTTCATCATGACCAGTGAAAAAGACAGAAAGTGAGAGCCGCAAGACCTCAGAAGGGAGGTCTTGAAACGGAGCTTAAAGCTCTAACGATCTTTCTGCAGCCTGCAGCTCTTTCTCTCGCTCCCTCTTTCTCTTCATCCACTCCATCCTGTTCATTAAAATCAGTGTAGAGCCCGTTGGGACAGGCACAAGCAGGGCAATGGATTTCTAGTCATTTAAGAGGAGGCGCTAACTGAAAGAGAGCAGGGAGGAGAACATCGGAGGAACAGGATCCCACAGTCAATGAATAAAGCCTAAAGATAAAGAATTAGATGTGGCATTGTGAACATGTGGAGGAGATCGGTGCGATCTCTAGTACCTCTAGTACTTGTTAAATGGCTTTCGGGTAAAGTTTTTGGAAGGACTTTTGAAATGTATCATTGCTACACAGTGGCTTGTGTGTTCATCTCTGCCTTTTTAACGATGAAAGTTTCAAATAACTGTTTTTTCTTTGAATATATTTTAAAATGTAATTTATTCCTGTGTTGGCAAAGCTGTTCAGCAGCCATTGCTCCAGTTTTCAGAAAATTATTTTTTAGTGGTCTTCATGCGTTAATTTCCGTGGTGTGGATATTGCATTACTGTATATGTACTGTGTTGTTATAGCAGTAATGTATTCACAAAGTGAGATGAACTAAGTTATATGCTAGGTAGAATGTGCAAGTTCGCCCATGCATTTATTGTTTACGCAGATGCAGTATTAAATATAAATTGTAATATTACGTTTATGTTGTGGATATAGGCAGTTTCTCATACTGTATAGGATGTGTCTGAGTAAACTAATCAGAACGATTCAGTTCACTGGTGTTCAGCTCTTTCAGATCAAGTGAGTCAATATGCAACATACTATGATTGGATTGTTTGGATCAGTAGTTTCTATATTTCGTCTTTAAAAAAATTGTTAGTACATTGTTAAAGGCGTAGTTCATCACAAGATGATAAAATTGTCGTTATTTCTTCATCCCATGCCATTCTAACCTAGTATTATTTTCTTTCCTCTATGAAATGTCTTAAAGGGGTCATATGATGCTTTTTTAAAGATCATTATTTCATTATGCAAATATTCCCACATAGTGACCTAGATATGTGGGGGCGTGTTAGAACGAGCCGTTTTAGGGGGGTGTGGCAGAGTCTTAACTTTGATAAAGAATATCTCTTTGGTTTTGAGACTTTAGTCTTTGCAACTTCAGGGATCTTATCTATGCACAATCAGCTTGTAACACTCCAAAGAGAAAGGAAAACTTGAAATCGCATCATATGACCCCATTAAAGCAGATTTTTTTCAATCAATGACAACTGGAGATTTTATACTGGAGATGTTAGAATAAGTCTTCTTAATATATGCCTTTTCAAATGTTTTGGGTCTGTCTTATTTTTTTATTTTTTTTTGCAAGAATGCATGAAGCCTATCGTGGTTTCCACACAAATATTAAGAAATACAATTGTTTTCAAGGTTCGTGAAAGATCATGTGACACTGAAAACTATAGTAATGGCTGCGGAAATTTCAGCTTTGCCATCACAGGAATAAATTACTAGTAAAAGTCAATTAATTTTTAATTTGACTGTATTTTTGATTAAACGAATACAGTCTTGGTGAGACTTATTATATTATATTTTATTATATTATATTATATTATATTATGATATTTTTATGGTGCTTTTTTTGGAGCTTGGCATTTAAAATCCCCCATCCACATTTTTTTTTCCTTGTATAGAAAAGCTGCCTAAGGACATTCTGGTCTTTTGTCTTTTAGATAAGCAAGACAATATTACTGCATGGCATGGTGGTGAGTAAATGAGGACAACATTTTCATTTTTCCCTTTAATATCTTTCAGTGTTGTTTTTCTCACCATATTTTCGTCAATAGCATGCTATAATTCTTTGTTATCGCTGACAAAAACTATTTGTCAACAAACATTTCTGTCAGTAATTTCGTTGACGAGATTACCGCTGATTAGACCCCCCAACGTGTTCTGAATAGCGAAATAAAGGCGAACGATTCCACTCGCTGAATATATCTCTCTTCCGTGTCTCCTCCTGGTTTCATAGGCCATTGTGTTCAGAAAAGAAAACCGCTTGTGAGTCATATGCGGTCAGAGTACCTTTTCCTGACCTGGAGCGAGCGCTTCCTCAGAGGGAAATTATTTCTGCTCTCGTAGTCCTAAATACTTAATGGTCCATCAACCGGGACCTCCAGCCAGTCGGGTACGGTGTAATAAACCAGACGGACGCGGGGAGGACAAAAGCAGCCACGTTATGGCTTCCACCCCCTCCCTGCGACGAAATGGATTCACACCATTTCAGCCTCAATGGGCCCTTGTGGATCTAAATGTCTGTTTTGAAATATGGAATACATACTCTATCGGGATTGACAATGTCTCTCCGCCAGCGGGCTGTAAACATACTGCAGGTGAAAAGGGGACGATAATGTCGAAATGAACCCCAAGACTAACTATAGACATAGTGGAACGGACCCCCTTTGGGCTTTGGGTGCACCTTGAGTGTATAACCGCTCTTGGGCTTTGGGCACACCATGAGTGTATAACTGCTCTTTATGTACCTGACAGTGGGAGACTTGCTGTCTTTTCAATGAAAAAGACATTGGATTGGTTGATGATGGTGGAAGGCTTGCCACTGGGTCTTCTGATGCAGTGTTACCACACGCTGTCAATTTTTCTTAGCGGTGGGGGGGAAGCTGTCGTTTCGCTCTCTGTCTTACTGTCACCACCTCCTCCTCTCCTCCTTTTTGTTTTGGTCTCTTTTCTCTTTTTCATTCAGCACCATTTGGCCCTGTTATGGCTGCGGCCCATCTGTGGGCAGTTAGAGCGCTTTGTCGAAAGTAAGAGAAGCCCGCTCTGAAAATATCTCTCTCTCGTTCCATCACTTGCTCTTATTTTGTCTCAATTTCTCTTTATCTCCCTGAGTCCCTCATTTGATGGTCTCTTTAGTACCTGCTCCCGCTTTTTTGTTCCAGTTATTTTATTTTCCCTTTCTCTGTCTCTCTCTCTGCCGTTCTGTCACTCCCGCCCTTCCTTTCTCTCTGGTGCTCCTGTGGACCCTAAACCCTCCTCCCCTCCACCAGTGAGCGGTAATGACAGACATTTGTTTAATCCAGGCAGTGGGAAATGAGATTAGAGGGAGGAGAGGAGAGCTTACTGCACTATCTCCCACACTGTGCCCACAGGCTCCGACTGCATGATGAAGGAAGAGAGAAAAGACGGGGCAGGCGGGGAGAGAAAGCGACTGTGAGACGCAGAAATAAGACTGAATATACTCAAGACTGAACAATAAAAAGACGGGGCAGGCGGGGAGAGAAAGCGACTGTGAGACGCAGAAATAAGACTGAATATGCGTGTATGTGCAATTGTTTACTGACTGTGGGCCCTAAACATACCCGCTGCAGAAAGACTGTGTCATTGTTTTACTTTGAGCTCAAACTCATCGCTGTGATGAAGACGATGAGAGGACGATCAACCATAGAAAACTATTTAACACGGGGCATCCCCCACCCCCCCCCATTTTAAGACGTTCAGCCATTCCTTCATGATTTGGGAAATGATCATTGTATTTTAAGAGTTTTGTTTTGCTTGGGAGATTGTGTAAAACACCAGTTTTAAGTTGCTTTAAGTGGTAATTGCAGAGCCGTCACTTGAATTCACAGGGCCCGGGACAAAAAAAAGGGTGAGCTGTAATCATAGTGTGCCTAGTGCCTACTTAACATCTGCATTTTAGTAAATTAGTTAGGACTAATGGACAAAATGTCTTATGATAAATATTCATGAGCAATTGTGTAATAATGATGTTAAATTATGTATATGCATTTAATATAAATTTAAAGCATACTGTAAACTTAGAGTATATTTACATTAACAGTCCATTTTATGCTGAAAGCAAAAAATAAAAAGGGGTAAAGAATGCTAAATAAAATTAATTAGAATAAATAACACATTTTTAAACAAGAACAACAATAATAATTACAATTATTTGTTATACCTTGTATAAAATATCTTTACACTATAGTTTTTTGTTGTAAAAGAATTTTAAAATTATTACATTATATTACATTTTATTTATTTTTTGAGAACCATACAAAAACATGGATTAATTGGTTAATTTTTAAAGTGTTGATTACCAACCTTGGTTATTTTATATTTATAAGCAGCAGCGTACCAGTTGTGGTGCAGTGAATGAATATAAAACCATCCACTTTACTTGATAGGTGCCTTATTAACATAACAGTGTTACAGCAAGATATATGACTGCAGAACTTCAGACTCTCATCCAATTTTTAATGTTTTGTCAGAACAGCAGGCAATGAGTGAAAAACAATTCAATGATTATGTATAACAAAATCTGCTGATGAAGCTGTTGGCCCCCTACTAGCCCTTGGAGTTCTTTCTCTGTTGGTAGTCAATAGAATTTGTGTTACTCTGTTTGTAAATGCACTGTTTACCTCCTTTCCTCCTGAGCTCATTCTTTTCTGACATAGCTACCAAAGTACCTTTCAAACACAGATGCATTTTCATCTTTTCATCTCTCTATTCTTGAAAAGCACGTAGGGCACTGCATTAAATAGAATCTGCCTCAGTCTGTGCTGCTTTGGCACCAAAGGTGATTTTAGACCTTTTTTTTTTTTCCTTTTTGTGACATTTGTGTGTGTGTGTGTGTGTGTGTGTGTGTGTTTGTGTGCTACACTGGCTCACAAACTGTGGCTGACTACCCTTCATTTCTAATTAGTCAACGATACGCATATAGAACACTCTCATAAAAACAAACACTCACTCAAACAAGTGAGCATGTATTAAAACGAGGGAAAATATTTTGTGGCAATGCCAAAATGCGTTGATGTGCTGTATGGACATCAAAACATAAAAATATTTTCTCCTTTCCCTTGCTTTTCTATACTGGTCACCCGTCAACACTGATGCAAGAAAATGTATCTCTTATCTCATATTTTTCTTAGATTGTGAAAACTGCATTAAGGGATTTGGGAGCATAATATTGCATTCATAGATGAAACTTAATAACACAAGGCTCAGTTGATTTACTCATAAATATTGTTCATCAGCAGTTTCTTACTAAAAAAAAAAAAGAATAATATCTTACCAGCATTGCATTCATTTGCTCCTGACAAAGCAGGCATATTATGAGCATCTTAGCTTTGCAAGAATTTATGCTTGCTTTCATCCAAAAATCAGCGAGCCATATGGTCAGACATCTATGTTCTCTTAATTTGCAGAAGTTATTGAAACCAAAAGTCTGGATCAGCACCAGTTGTGTCTAGTTAGGCCTTTGTGCTGAGAATCACTATGTCAAATTCAACCATAAGGCTTTTAATAGTATAGTCTCTATGCAGCTTACCGATTAAAACAGGTTATTACAGTATGTGATGCAGTACTTTAGTGCTAATTAGCTTTAAATGTGAAAGCATTTGGTGTTATGATGGACTACAGCAGATTTTAATACGCAATACAGAGCAACTGCTGCATTGGCATGCACAACCTCAATTCATAGTTTTATAATGTAGAAGTTTTGTACTGTCAGAAACTTTTTACCCCGTGGCACCGTACATGTGGCATTGTGATCATTTTTCATCTTCATTTCTGCTTGCCGGAATGACTCCTCACCTCTCTGTAATTTCATAAATTTGCAGTCCTTTTTGAACCCTCTGTTCCTGTAGCTAATACTGTGCTTTTGCACTGTGATGTAGCAATTTAATCCTTTTATAAATGGAATTCTTCGGCTCCCTATCTTTCTTTTTTTTTTCAACACTGCTTTAAGGTTCACGTGAACACAGGGAGACCCTGAAAAACTCACCTGTGCCGCTTCCCATTTTATTTTTCTTGAATTTTTCAAGAGGCTAAATGTGTTGATTATGTTAATTGTGTAATGTAGATGTTTGCTGTATACAATAATAAGGTATATTTCTTGAGTAGCAAATCAGCATATTAAAATTATTTCTGAAGGATCATGTGATATTGACTGGAGAAATGGCTGTTGAAAATTCAGCTTTTCCATTACAGGGATAAATAACATTTTAAAAAATATTTAAAAAGAAAAAATCTATTTTAAAAATATTTTACAATATTAGTCAAAAACATTAGTTAACAAACTAACAATGAACAGTTTTATAAACAACTGTTTATTATCTAATGTCACCAAAGATTAATAAATACTGTAACACATGGACTGCATTAACTAAAGTTACCTAAGACCTTATTGTAAAGTGTTACCAATAAATTAATACATTTTACATAGAAAATATTAATATTAATTTAATTATGTATATAGGCCTCTGTCTCTGAAAATGTTAAGTGTAGTGTTTCAGTGGTGTTTCAAAGTTTCCTGCTACAAATCTCCAGCATTTTACTATTACACTTTTTCAAATGGTATTTTCTATTCCTTTAGCTGTGTTGTAAAGAGTGTATCTTCCTTTGTTTAGCAACAACAGGTATAAGAAGCCATGTGCCGTCTTATCACAGCATTCTACTGTATCATCTAAAGTGCTAGTTCTGTACTTTAGTATTTTGCTGGAGTATCAGCACCAGCCCAGTGCATCCCTTCAATGCTTGAGACGAGGTGAGAGTCCAGCTGGGGAAATTACAGAACCAGCCGCTGATTGAACCACTGATGGAGACCATTTGAGCCTCAGTGCTGCAGCAGGAAATTGAATTACCCTCACAATCTGTTTGTGCTGTACGTGCATCCCTCTGTTGTTCCGTTACGTCTGCCATGTGTGTGTGTATGTTTGTGGAGACTGTTTTCGATTACCTCGCTGAATGTGTGAAATCCTCCTGATCTGCTTTACGGTTGCACATGGCCGGATTTAAGCATGTCACACCTACAGGATATTGCCTCTTTTATGGTGGGTCACATGATTGTAAAAGGCTGCGCCCACAACTGGGAAAGGTTTAGAGATATGAGATGATGCTTGAAGGCTCCAGATTTACTGAGCCTAGTTATTTGATTGAAAGTGATATGCTTTGGTCACTTTGGACTTCCATCTTCACATTATCCATACTAAAGCTACATCCTCAAGATCAGTCTCTGCCGGATTTACTCCATAAAGCCTACCATGGTGAAAAACACAAATTTTCTTGCGGTTCACCAGGAGAACTGGTGCTGGTTAAGCTAGTTAAGAAGCCTGATGCATCTAAGGCTATGTCTACATTAATCCAGATACATCTGAAAACATCAGATGTAGTGTGAGTGTCCACACTAGCATTTTTAAACGTTTTGTGACCGTAATGTAACTGTCCCTTCAACGGCCGTTATTTCTGGCATTAGCATAAAATGTCTTCTTGTATGGCCATTTTTTTCTTACAGGTCAACTACTTTCAGAGCAACAGTTTGAAGAAAATCTTGCTTTGCAAATTAGTGTAAGTTGACATGCCTGCATTGCTAGCTTATGGTTCTGGTTACAATAACTATCTACTGTAGTTGCAAAGACATTTGAAGGGAACTCTACTGCCCCCTTGAGTACTGAAGGTTATTGCCACCGACACGAGTGCACGTTTAGTATGGCATGTTTGTGTAAAGTATATTGCTGTCTTTATTCTGTTGCACATAAATAATTAGTGATAGACTAAAGCAATTTACTAAAGCAAACATGCTGTGTTTTTCCACTCTGACTTTGGCATGTATCCAGTTAACATTTTTGTGGCTGAATATGGCAAAATACATTATCCAAATTGGAATCAACAGGATCCAAACACGTGCTGATATGCGAGATGCGGGTTCAAATCCAGCAGTTCAGTGACAATAAACAATAAAGATATATATGTGTGTGTGTTCCAGTGCTGGTTAAGCTCAAATAATGCAAACAGTTCTCCGGAATGATGTTTATTTTTGCCGTCACTGCTTCTGATACCATAAACCCTCAGCAGTGCACTTCTGCTTATTTAAGCAATCAAGAACGTTTTAACCTCATTGTTATTCTGCACGCAACCCATTAGTAATAATTAATCAAAACAAACAAATGGCAGAAAACAATAAAGTCCATTGTTGTTTTTCATAATCA
The DNA here is from genome assembly GCF_001515605.1 of Sinocyclocheilus anshuiensis. Classification (NCBI taxonomy): domain Eukaryota; kingdom Metazoa; phylum Chordata; class Actinopteri; order Cypriniformes; family Cyprinidae; genus Sinocyclocheilus; species Sinocyclocheilus anshuiensis. The sequence continues at coordinate 1,756,699 of NW_015548296.1, read as the reverse complement.
GACAACTAATTAATTTGTATGAAGCCAACTTTCTGGCTTTCTCTCCAGCAGGGGTAAAGACATGGAGGAACATGGAAACTTCTGCTTCTCACGACGCTCACTCCAATTATTACGGAAATCCATGTGGAACGGAATATTGTTTGTTGCCATTTGCGCAATGAATAATTCATGTTTTTGTTGTGGGAGTGTTTTGTTGGTAGATACATTTCTTTGCATCGTCTTCTGTCTCATTCTGTTTCCCTCTGCTTGGTTTAACAAGACCCAGCAGAATTGCGCATTACTTCTGCAAGTGAAGTACTTCTTAAAATGAAACTTTAGTACATTTGCTTGTTCATTAGTACTATTTTAATTCCAATGGCTGGGTGTTGTTATAAGAATGTGTTCAGTAATGCATTGCAGAGGATCTTCAGAGACCTCACGGGTTCTGTCATGTTGCTACAAAACCCGAGTGGCGAGATGTAAAGAAGAACTTGCACGGTTCATAGGAAACGTTCACAATGGCTTTAGTTTGGGTAGTTCTTGCTGTGCGCAGGCAGTGACCGAAAACACTATTGAACAAGAAACAGAGTAATCTGTATTTTCAGAGAGAGAAATAAATTGCGATGACCTTTCCATTTCAAAGATGTATGAGAGTGCGCGTGTATAGTCATCCAGCAAGAGTGATTTAAACGCATAACGGAAACACGTGACTCAAAGGAACAGACAGTGTATAGACAGGAAAGGCTGAGTGGGTCCTTGGAATACTGCACATTTTTTGTACAATTATTTTCTTCAGGCAGATGCTGCTTAATTGAACCTAAATGCGTGTCTGCATCTCGAATGAATCATCGGTGGAGGAGAGTTTCTTAGTTCATTATTCAAATGAAAGGAGTATTTATTTTTAAGATTTCTTTCAGGGTAGAAGCAAGTTCCTTGATGTTTTACAGTTGGCTAAGTTTGCCCTGGACGTGCTGGGAGTCTGAAATCGTAACAGTGATTGTTAGTCATCTCCCGGTGAGCACTACAAGGTTTAGGCATGGGCGAGAGTTCAGACACAGCGTTCGAGTCTGCATCCATGCCAAAATGCCCAGATTGTGTGCCAATGAGTCTGCGTGAAGCCTTGGGGAGGAGAGAGGAACTGCCTGAATTCGCAGCAGTGGGGGATGAGATACTGAATAAATGAGAAATTGTTATTCATGTAGAATAAAGGAACATTGTTTGGAAGACCTACAGCACTCTGGATTTTTTTTGTGATTTTCCCCAAGCAGAAGTTTTGAAACATGGATTGCATACTAGCAGATGAAGGAGCGCATGAACTTGGAGACAAAACTGTATATTTCAACCAGAAGAAGATACAGTCAGTTGAGCTGGCTCGTTGAAAATTGAATTTGCCTTTCCTCATTTCGCGTAGACAGTGAAGTGGAACTCCTGAAATGTAAAACAACAAAAGGAAAACCTTGGAAGAGTTGTTTGAATGTTCAAGAGCAGGGTTATTCTCAGTTGTTAGAATGATATCCTTAAGCATATTGACACACACAAGAGTGCTGTTGTTAATATTGGCTGTGATTTGGCAATACGTTAATATTATTGGGGTAATAAACATTTTTGACACAGTGTTGACAGTTGCATTGTGTAGTTTGCTTTTTTACCAGAAATAGTTCCAGACAAAACCAAAGCAGAATCAGGTGCTGTGACTCCAAACAATGCTACAAATGCTAGTGGTGTATTGCTATTGAATGTTTCTTTTTTTTCTTTTAAAAATAATCAAACTAATGATTCTTTGAGTCATACAGACATTCACGTTTCCTTTCTGAGTGAATCAATGTTTATGACTGAATTGGCTGAATGAACAATTCAAATGACTCACTTCTATAGAAAGTGGCTTCATTTGTTCATCAATTAATCAGTATATTAAAACAAATTGGCTGAATGAATGATTCAAATGACTCATTCGATTCATTTATGATTGAATCAGTGTGTTTTAAAGAATCGGTTAAACAGGAGATTGGGTGACTCACTCTTTTTTTTTTTTACAATCACAGTGACTCACTCTTTTTTAATGAACTGGTTGAGTAAACAGTTCAGTGATTCACTTATATTTAGTCGATTGAATGAAATAGTGTTTTTGAACATTAATGATGAATGATTCAAATGACTCCGTTACCCATCTATAATAGCATTTGTAAATCTAACCTCTCTCTGCTGCCGAGGTTTCTTAAAATGTTATGTTAAACCCTATGGGTATGCATATTGTCAAAGTTTGTTTTACTTAATCGTGTATAATGAATAAATTGTGTTTAAAAGTTGGTTTCGTTTTCTAACCGTCTCTCTGTTTTCTCTCACTTGTAGATACCCTGCTGTCATCTGGCCATGGTGAGTACTTGAGAAATATGTTCCCGGATACAGCTCTGCATGACTCTGAATGTGCCAGATCTCAAATGTGATTACTGTTTTTCAGTGTTGGTCTGCAAGAACGCGTGACTCCATCCAAATGGAGCATCGCTGCGGCAGCAGATGTACATCTTTTTTTTTCTGAAATTCACTTAGCATACTTTCAGGTCTGTTGGCTGACACAGAGAACCCAATCTTTGTTAGTGATTACTGAAGACTCACCTCTGCTCCCTCGGTTCTGTTCTGAGATTCAGAGCTGGCACATTTTCCCAGCATGCTCGTTCAATCATTCTCGACTCACTTCGGTCAATCACCCCTCGTGGTTCTATTGTTCGGTTCACACGCGCTCGGTCTGGCTGTTTGTCAAAGATGAGGCGGTTGCGCTGGGAGTCGCTGTGTAGACAGACCCCTTTTTCATGTACATTTGACTCAGCGGGGGGCAATCTTTAAGGTGTGTGTTTTTGCTATTGAATTTATGCTGTTATATATTCTCAAATTGCCTCCCATTTTTAGCAAAATAGAGCACTGGAAGTTTTGCGCATGTGCTGGATATATAATGGACTGCGTGACCAGCATATAGTCCACCTGCAGAGCTGCAAGGGCCACTGGAAAATAACACCTGCGTTGTCCATTTCTGCATCCATTCGGAGATGGAGAGCAAGAGCGAGATTAGAAAGGAGTGAAAAAAGCCTTGCAGAGTCTGCACTTAAAGGGCAGTCCTGTCCTGAACTCGAGCTGTTTATGTTTTGCACTTAAAGCACACTTGCCCACAATGCTTTGTGGAAACAAGACGTGGCACTGGGTCCATTTTTTCCGTTTACTCTGCACTTTGTGCAAGAATAGGATATGTGCAGGCCAGCAGGGTCTATATTTCCAGGCCAGCACATTTTACTGTCTTTGCCAGTGCTCTTTTGTCAGACGGTAAGCTGGTACAAATAGTGTGCTGCCCTTCAAGATTTTTGCAAATGCACCATAATGGATAATAATACAGCTAATGCAAGCGTTTTAAATAGCTTGAAAAGGATGCTAAAAAAACTCTGCGGACTATTTTAGTATGTACTGCATTTTTACTGTGTTTGTGTAGCGTTAGTGTAAACGAAGCAAAGGGCCATATGGTCGAAGCGATGTAGAACGATGTTGACGACATCATCCTGACAACGGTGATGGTCACTGTTTAGACAGCAGGCATTACTCCTCCGGCTGCTTTACACAAATGTGTTCACACAAACACGAGCACACTCTATCCTTCTGTCCAGAGCCGTGAGTGTGACTCAAAGTGGCTAGGCCTGAGGTGTACACATACACAACGCTGTAAGCATATGTGGGTACAAGGATATATATCTTTATATACATATACTGTAAATATTCATATGCATGGCTGTATATAGAGGGATACGTATGAACACACTGGCCCTGCCTGTACATGTATAAATGAAGGGCCCAAATTTAGGTCATGAGAATAGGGTCTACTAGTACAAAAATATACACAGGTATGTGTTTAAATTATGTTAATAAATAGCAATTGGGGCAGAAAATTAAAATGGGTTTGGGCAAATAAATAAATTCAGTAGTGTTTTTTTTTTGCATTGAATTAATTAAAACTGACAGTAAATTTATAATATTACAAAATAATTATATTCATAGAAATTCAGGGTTTGTTTCTGTTAAGTATCCTATAAAAATTTTAAGAAGGAGAAGAAGAAGAAATGTTTCTTGAGAATCAAATTTGTTAGAATTTAGCATGTTTTCTGACAACTGGAGTAATGGCTGTTAAAAATTCAGCTTTGCATCACATAAACAAAATACATACTGTATTTAAAATGTTTTAAAATTTAAAACAGTTATTTTAAATTGTAGTAAAATTGCTCGTTATTATTTTTAGTTTATATTAGCTTTAGTCAGCATAAGAGGCTTTTAAAAACATCAACAAAATCTTACTGACCTAAAGGTTTTGAAAGGTAGTGTATATTTAATAGCACAAATACTATACATAAAAACTCTTTATTAAAATATAGATATGGCACTGGATTCAGTTTTTAATATAATAATTTAATTTAATAAATTACTGTATACTTACACTCCTCTGAACTTTTTGTGTCTTTATTGTTCTTGTTTACATCTGATCAACACATGCTCTCTTTCAGTGTAGTTTACTTTGATAAGAGTTTTTGCATCTAATATCATGAATGTCAAGGCCGCAGCTGAGCACCTGTATCACCTATAAGACATGCTGGCTCTGCATAGACACAAACGCAAAGTAAATTCTTTACATGGATGTTTTTGCTGAATGTTGCTCTCATTCTCTCTGTCTCTCTTCTCACTGCCTTCATCTATTCTTCAGTATGAATACGGTTGATGGCTTAAACTAAATAAATTAAAGCAGCAAAGGGGGCAAGTGTAAGAGAGATGGAGGAATAAAGATGAAAGAGTGAATGAAGGAGAACTCGGTGTCCTTGGCCTTTGTGTGGGTCTGGCTGCACTCTGCGGTTTTGATGACAGAACGCTTTACAGCTGTCAGCTTATGCGCACCTCACTACCCAAGAGAAAATGACATGTTTTCCCTGTATCTGCTTTTTTTTTTATTTTCTGTTTTATTACAAATTTCAGTTTGTCCTTTCATTACCATTTCTCTTCTATTTTATCTGTGGTGGTTTGTTCAGGTTAGTTTTTTAAACCCACTGACAGTATTGTAAGATAAGATATATTTATATCATGAATATACAGTATGTATATATTTTCTTATATATATACATTTTTTACAATGATAACTTGCAGTTCCCCTTCAGGAACTCGAGCTGCATCGAGATCGCTTCAGGAACACCCCTGCGTGACCGCGTTCTGAAGCACGTGTCAAATCAGTCCAATGGAGTAGCGAGACGTCACGAGCGGGGTGA
>NW_015548296.1:1750884-1751425 GCF_001515605.1 Sinocyclocheilus anshuiensis | reverse complement strand
AATCATGAAAAAGTCTATGGCGAGCGAACGGCATTACAAACGCTGTGTTCCTCCCTGCCCATGATATCTGGCGGCGGGGGATACACACGATTTATGTGTCATTTGTTTGGGAGCGAAGCATGCACGGTCAGCTCTTGAGAGGGCTGATTGTCATGACTGCGAGCTGCTCTCGCTCCGCACGCTCCGCTCTCGCCTGGCCGTGTTTGATGAGATCGGCCAGGCTCGCGATCCCGCGGGCAGCGGTCCCGCTGTTGCCGAGACACAGCGCAGACTGTTGTCATGGGGATTGCAAGTGGATTTAGCGGAGGGATCCGAGACGGGCTCGTCCTTTTCTCGGTCCTCACCCGCTAGATCCGCGGCTCTCTCTCAGGGTTCGGAAGCCCGCGCTGCAGTTTCTTTCCCCCGGAGAGAGAGCCAGGCACTTCATCTATCTTCCTCCGAGGAGGTAGAGGTGATGAGTGTCGAGACAGAGGAGACTGTGGACTCGCCACCACAGTCCCTCACGTATGAGGTGTGATTCGTGATTATGGGGTGTGTTTCG
>NW_015548296.1:1750491-1750804 GCF_001515605.1 Sinocyclocheilus anshuiensis | reverse complement strand
GCGGCATCTGTGGTTGAATCTGTCCGATATGCAAGATAAGGACAGATTCTTCCTCCTAGACGCCCCGCTTTCACCCTCTGGCCTTTTCGGCAACACAGTCCACACTGTCGTCGAGAGGTTTCAGGAGGCGAAAAAGCAAGCGGCAGCATTTCAACGATTCCTCCCTCGTCGCCCCCAGGCCCATGGGGCTGCTGAGCGGGAGCAGCCCCAGCCGTCAAGCTCCTCATACCGCCAGTCACAAAGACAGAGCGTTGCAACCCGCACCCCTCCGCAAAAAGAACGGGGGTCGGGCCGACGCTCTCAGTCGGGGTCT
>NW_015548296.1:1749763-1750057 GCF_001515605.1 Sinocyclocheilus anshuiensis | reverse complement strand
CGCAGCGTCTCGTTCCCTCGGGGAACCATGGTTACATACGTAACCTAGAGACGATGGTTACCAAGCTTGCCTAGCAATGGACTACTCATATAAAAATTAATCGAAGAAATTGTGAAGCACAATATGGTGGCTGAAAGTCACTTTAAACTATCAGTAAAAGGATGCATTTTTAATGTAGTTTTTCATTATTTACATTTAAAGGGGCCATATGACGTTGCTAAAAAGGACATTATGTTGTGTATTTGGTGTAATGCAATGTGTTTATGCGGTTTAAGGTTAAAAAAACACATTATT
>NW_015548296.1:1741209-1749504 GCF_001515605.1 Sinocyclocheilus anshuiensis | reverse complement strand
TATATATATATATATATATATATATATAATTAAAAATATATATTTTTAACATTGAGGACAATTCATAGTACCTTTTTGACAGATTTGAAACGTCATTATATTACTCTATTTTTTTATTATTATTATTAATTATTTATTATTAACATAAAATTGTAAAAAAAAATACAATTTAAAATATCTTTTTTAAAATATTTTAATATATTTAATGTTTTTGTGGAAAATGTGACACTTTATTCGGGATTGTTTGATGAATAGTCATTAAAAAGAACAATGTTTATTTAAATCTATTTGATTAAAAAAAAATTTAAAAAAAAACTGACCCCAGACTTTTGAATGGTAGTGTTAATAGAAATAGCTGCACAAGAAGCATTACCAATATGGCCGCCAAATGACTTGCCTTGACTATGCTGTGTTTCACCTCCACTGCAAATTCTTTCCATCCATTTTTCTTCTTTTGTCTCTCTCGTTCTCTCTAGCCCCTCACTCTTTCGTTATTTAATTGGCGCTACCTGAGGTAAGCCTAGGTGTTATAGTATAGTAATTGTTATAGTATAGAAAGTGCCTTGGTTGGCTGGTTTTAAAGCCTTTTATCTGTAATCTCCCGATTGATTATGCCTTTTTTTCTGCCAGCCGAGCAAATTGTTCAAACCCATCAGGTGCACGGCAGGGAAAAAACAGCAAAAGAGGAGCTTCAACTGTGCAAGAGCCAAATCATAGAGCACTTCGGCTAGAACATCAAATTTAGTGACAGACAACACAATGCTGCTTTTTAGTTTACACACACAGACAAATGAAACACAGATGTCTTCCTCGCTCCCCGTGTCACTGAGGGTTAAAAATGGAAAAAAGGGGAAGATTAAAAAGTGTGTAATCTGTAATTTAGAAAGAAAAAAATAAAGAAGGAAGTGTTTTTTTGTCTAACTGTTGGCATGTAATTTATCAAAACATTATTTAGGCTGCAATGGATTGCAGTGAATGATTTCTACAATGTTATTGCAATTCTGCAGGCAGCTTCACAGTCCACCCAGCTTGATCAATATCTTATTCAGCGCGGTTGTATTTTTAATACAATACAGTAATAAATGCCGCCACCCAGGGGACTTGGCGTAGCCTCTTATTCTGCATATCTGTCTCAAATGGGCCCTCCTGTTAGCCTGTCAGAATGTTAAAAAAATACCATGGTAGGAAATGCATTAGTCTTGAGTATTAGATTTTAATACAGCGCTAAGGAGTGAATAAGAGGAACTTAATAGCTGAGGTTAATGTGGGTGTGATCCAAAACCAGTTGACAGAAATGAAGATAGATAGCTAGAAATGCACTGTTCATACTTAGTATGCCGGGTAAAATCCTACCTCTCCGTTGGGTTTTCGCTCTCTTTCTGTTTCTCTCTTGCACTCTTTCTCTTTCGCCCTCTTCCCAGGAGAGCTATATCTGTCCTGCTAATAGGACCACCATTGGAGAGGCTCTCTAGTAGTCATGCAGTGAGGTGAAACGTCCAATTTGGCTGCCGCTGGTGGGAGCAGTGTCCAGACTCTTACCGTCATGTTGGCACTGTGGGATAAAGATGCTGGTTGTAGATGATGGCAATGATATGACAGGTGTTGCCTCTGCAATTAGGACTGGTTTTTAGTGTGTGGAAGTGTGTTTGAGTTAGGTTTTTTTTGCATTGCAAGGACCAAATGTATCCACAATGTTGGTAAAACCAGAATTCACCTAAACTGTGGGGAGCAGACAATGGTCCCCTTGAGGAAAATGGTGTAATATACATATTAAATGGAAAAAAGGCTTTTGTAAGGAGGACATATTGCGAAAAATGTTTCAAAGTTATGTAGTTTATTGAGGATTGTGTCTTTCAAACACCTGAAGTGAGTCATCTTATAAGTTTTTTGTGGGTTTAATGAATATGTAATTTGTGGTGTGCTTTCACATGTGCACAGTATAGAACGGTGTCAGTGCAAATGGATTAAATGGCTCCGAATTTATAGCGCAGGATTTATCATTCCTGAAAGTCATTTCAGAAACGGTGACTGTGTGAGGACATTATTGTTAATACAGCAGGTATTAATGTGAGTGGTGGTGTGCACTATGCTGTTGTTTTGACAGAATTAAGACTCTGAATAGAGAATGCATAGCCAAAATGGCTTTATTTTATTTAGTTTTTTATTTTATTTTATTTTATTTTTATCAAATTGAATCATTTGAAAAATGTTATTTTAGTGAAAGAGACTAACATTTAGAGAGCGCATAAGACAATGCCAAGTGCGGCCAATACAGTTTTATTTAGTTTTATCATTTTATGAAATAAACAGTTACATAAAGTTGTATTTAGTGGTAGAGACTAACTTTTAGAGCAAACATAAGGTCAGCACCAATAGTCTCGTGGTTAGTGCATCAACATAAAGCATAACTGCGCTCACTATGACCCGAGTTCGATTCCCATCTCAAGGTCCTTTGTTGATCCCACTCCTCTCTCTCCACCCAATGCTTTCTTGTCATCTCTCCACTGTCCTATCCTAATAAAAGGCATTAAAAAAGCCTATAGAGGGAACATAAGAGCATGCCTAACATTTGGTATATGTGTGCTGTGCAAAAAACTTCCTTTTGTGTGTCCAACCTACTTCGACACGTTTTTATTTGCACAATTATTTTTGGTAATTTGCATGCAATATGTTTGATAGATTTCACAAGCAAATTAGCACTCTTTATTTGGGATCTTAGTAAATCCAGCAACTATAAAATTCTTAGTATAGCTCTTCAACAGAGTTTATTTCAGTTAATTGTTTGACACTCTGAGTATTTAGGGAACTGCCTTTTTAACGATTTTAAAGAGTCACACATTACCTCACATTATTTTCCAACAGCTGCTGCCAGCCTCTGGAACGCAGAACTTGTGCTTTCTGTAAGCGCCAGTGTGTGTGTGTGTGTGTGTGTGTGTGTGTGTGTGTTGGTACCCATCTGCATGGGTTTGTTTGCACTGCATTTGAGTTCCAATTATAAGCATCAGTCCTTTTGGCACCACAAGCTCCTTAAGGAAATAATCTCATATATATAAGCACAGGAGGCGCAGCAGATGGTGTGATAGAGGGTTACCACCAGTGAACTGTCACTTAGGAACCCGGATTTATAGTCTCTGACTCAACACTGCACTTTAATTTAGCTTTCATTGAAATGGAAGATCTTCCTCTTCCTCTACACTAGGATGTTGTTCTTATGATGAAAAGACTTAAGACAATGACTCTTGTCTTTTATTTTACAAAGAAGCACATTGGTAAATACATTTCACAGAGCCGCAGCTGCTGTAGAGCTGCACATCTGCTCTGCTGTAAGCCTGAGCTCAATATCCAGACTGGAAAAACAGTGGCAAACTGCATTATGACTATCGGCTAGTTCAACCGGGTGCAGATTCAGGAGCTAAAATAAATGTGTAGTTCTTAGGTCCTGCAGTGAGGTGGACAGGGAAGAAAAAGACACTATTTAACTACGAGGCTGATGGATGAACAGCTTTTGCTTTTTACCTTAGAGCTAACACCTGTTCTTGCGGTGGTCCAGGCTGACAGCTTTGGGCTTGACGGCACTCTACCATGTGGACTGTTATTCAAAACAATTAATAGGCCAAATTTGATCACATACAAGTGCATTTTTCCATCAAGGTAGAGACTTACTTTAACTATGATATTTTCTACCCCCTACCTTTACCCCTAAACCCAACTTTCACAGAAAGCATGATTATTACGCCGTTTTCCTCGTCGGGATTGTTGGCGCTCCCTCAGTGCAGGTGATTTCAGGTTTTACTTTCCTTCTGGGCACATTTAGTCCTCACAATGTAGGCAAAACCTGACCCACACACATACACCAGAATTATTTCAGCTTCCCTGGAGTTGAAAGCTGCCCTATTTTCTTTGCTAATTTTGAATTTGGTCAAACATCCAGTGTTATGTATGTGAATTCTATCTCTTGAGGGTGTGAAACACATTTTCTTGTCGTTACACTTATAAAGTTTCATGTCTATCGCTGGACATATTCATGCTTTTAAATTACGCAATAAACCACAAGATGTACCTGTTAAAGGGGTCATGAATTGCATTTTTTTGCTTTCTGGAGTGCATAGAGATTCATTGTTCGCTGTGGACAGGTATGTTTGTACAGCATGTTTTTATAGCACACTGATGTTTTGTATGTCAAAAGATCAAGGAAAATTAGATTTCTCAATTCATGACTCATTTAAAGTGCTTTTATGATGGGGAGTTAATAGGGCAGTTATGGGCACTTGGGCAGCGTAAAGCAGTGACAACAGCTATATTATAAAATTATCCATTCAATAATAATTCAATTTATTACTTCAAATCACAAGAATAATTGCAACGATCAGGAAATAAACACCAATAATTGTTTCTTATGAATAATAATTACAATAAACAATTCTTCCGGCAAGTGATATAGTTCATTAGCCTGACCGCCGGCTGTTTGCAGTTGCCAAGCAACGTTGGAACTAGGTGCATTAGTATAGAACTCAACTGGTGATGCGTATATCACCTTAAGCCTGGAATTCTATTTTGCTAATGTGATTTACAGTAGTTTTGATAGTGAACTTCTATTGACCTTTACACTGAATTTTGCTGAAAACTCGTCCATGTGTTGTAACAGTTAGCCTTGTGTGTGTCTTATCCTGAAATAGAAAGGTTAAAGAGTCCGTTTAGGCTCTAGGGCGAATGCTTTCACTCCATCTGCTGTTTTAATGCAGACTCGCACCTCTCATTCACTCGCTCTCTCTCGCGCGTTCAAAGGCAGTGTAGCATTAAGGCCTATGGAGATCAACTGTGTCCAGGCAAATCCCTACACAAATTAGACAGCAAAAGCCATTATTACATCCAATGTCTTCATGGCACTCCCAGCAGTTAAATTACAACCTTTTTGCTCCTGTTCACTGTCAAAGAACAAAAGAGAAACCATTTTCATTACCGCCAGTCGGTCCCTTTTTCTTCCTTCCCTCTAGATAGGAGGAATAGGAACAAGCCCCGTTTATTAGATGCTTAGGCGATATCACACATGCCTGTTAGACTTAAAATAAAAGAGGAAGGGGGTGTGAAAGAGAGAGCTTTTCATAAACTGAATTATATTTCACTGACTCAAAGCATTGGGAATGCTAGCGCCATTCTCACGCCTCAGACGACACGTACGTCACACACACACACACACACACACACACACACACACACTCGAAGCTCTTCACTTTACTTTCCTGTCAAGTTTTCTGAAGCAAGTCATACTTCAGGTTCAAACTTCTGCTTTGCTGCTATTGTTTAACAAGAGAAGCTCTCCATCCAAACAAATTGTCTGTCAGTCAGAAGAGAGCTAAAGCTTTATATTGTGGATTAATGTATTGAATTCTGTTCTGCGTTTTGGTGCAGACCTTCTTTCATTGTGTAAACATACAATACAGGCTACAGTGACATTTAACATCAAGCTGTCATGAGCAGTTTTGCTGTTATAGAAAAAAGCTACCGCTTCTAACTTTTTTCATTAAATTAAATTAAATTTTAACGCTTGTAACTTGAAAAATTTTTAAGTAGCAAGACTATTGCTCAGCTGTTTTCTTTTTGTAGCTTTTTCAATAAAGTAGTTGTGTAGCATTTTGTGCAACTCAGGCATTGTTGAAACACATCCTTCTGGAATTTTCGTGCTGCCTGAGGTTGCCTCTCATTCATTCACTCATTCAGGTCATACTTCAGGTGCATAAAAGAGACTCAGAAACATCAGAAGTCTTTGTACAGTATTTTACATAATCTTTTTGTATGGGAATATTTTGTTAAGTGCTGCTAATTATTAGTATTTAAATTAAGTGTTAAATTGAGTTGATTTTTTTTTTCTTTTTATTATTATTATTTTTTTTTTAGAAAAATATTCAAATTAATTAAATAATACAATTAATTAATTAATAGTGCAACGATTAATCACAATTAATCGCATCCAAAATAAAGGTTTCTGTGTACGTAATGTATATGTATGTACTGTGTATATTTATTATGTATATATAAATTCACACACATGCATGTATATATTTAAGAAAAATATGTTATGTTTATATATTAAATATATTTATATATAATATAAATTATATGAATATAAATATATACATGTAAATATTTTCTAAATATACTGTATGTGTGTGTTTATACTATATAAGCATAATAAATATACACAGTACACACAAATATATTATGTACACAAAAACTTTTATGGAATATGTAGTATTATGACTACTTTTAAAAATATTAGTAAGTTTTATCTCGGAAAACGCAGTTTCAAAGAGGTTTGAAATTTTTCTTATTTTGTACTGTTTTTTTTTAACATATTTAAAGGGATAGTTCACCCAAAAATGACAATTCTGTCATCATTACTCACCCTCATTATTTTGGCAGATTTGAGAGCCATTGACTTCCATTGTATGGACAAAAAAGAAGAAAAAAATCAAATGTGTTCTATTAAAGAAGGACAACCATAAAGGTGTGAAATGACATGACCGTGAGTAAATGATGATAGAACTATGCCTTTAAGAAATCCACAGCTTCGTTCACGCTGGACACGTATTCAGTTTGGTTTTCAAATCCTATCCTTATAATTGACTTTTTTCACTGTCATTTTGCAAGTTTGTTCAGACAGCGTAGTCAATATCCAGTGTATCTACATTGGTTGCTGTAGTAACAGCATAAGCATCAGCACAATGCCAAGAGACTTTCACATACAACTACTCAAAGAAGCTGTCAGTGTGGAAAAGGATGATGGAAAACTGAAAATATTGCCTTTCCTCATGTCCATCATGATATCATAAGGTGAATCGGGTTTGTAAACATCAGATTTTGGCTGTAAACATTGCGGTTTTTGCTGTGTAGACTACAGAAATGGATTTGAGTTGGATATGTGTCTAAACAAAGCCCAAGAATTTGGTCCACTGGATGCTGCCCTTTTCTTCTGGTTCTTTTGGCTCAGTAGCCGACAGCGGCTGTCTCACAGATGCTGATTTTGCATGCGCACAAATTGAAATCTCACATCTCCCCCTCCCCGCATTCAGACACTCTCCTCCTCAGTCACGCAAACGCTCCCATCACATCGTTCCATCTGCATCACTGTCACCGCTCTCTCCCTTCATCATTTCAGTTGGCAAGCGTGCTCATATGTTCATAGACTGTGTACACGGAGTACAGTGCATGAGTGGGTATTTAATATGTTGGCCGACAGATGCACTGGTATTGGCCACAATATGTTGATGTAATTGATTTTAACAGAGAACATCTCATCTTCATTCAGCTAGAAGTTGACGCAGTCTACTTTCCTGGCGCACTAGACACTGCGTTTGGCACATTTTCCATCGCTCTTATGACCTATGGCTTAACCTCTCATGTTTCATTTCTTCCAGTTACTCTTGTCTTCAGATTTAGCTTTGGAACATTGATGCTGAATGGGAACTTTCTGCAGTCCAACCTGATTTGGCAAATTCCGTTCGGAAGGGAGCCCAATTGCCTGCATTCCAGTTTCTATTATGCAGGCGAGTGTGTGCTCTCCTCTCCGGCTGTTTCTTTGGTTACGATGGCATCATTACTCATGTCTGAATGCTCTCTGTGGCTCTTGGCATTGGTGCGATGGGCACACAGGGGTCACGTTGTGCCAGGGTAAGGCGCTACAGGAAAGCATGACCCGCCAAAGGGTGGGTACGAGGAAAGGGGGCCCGCTGAAGCCAAGTTGTTCTGCCGGTCAGCTAGGACACTCCATCAACCTGTCCTCTTTTCCGGGCGGTTGATCTCTCCATAAATGAATCATGTTACGGCTGTTCAACATCATTTATGTAACATGTAATCTGTTACTGTTTTAATTCTATTTGCCTGTCCATATGGTAATGATTATTTTATTGAAACAATTGGTGTTGCAAGGCGTGGATGAGTTGCCACTAGCAAGCCTCATTCATTTAAAACATACTGTATGTGAAATATGAAGAGCGTGATAACCAAAATCATTATACATGTACAGTAGATTGTAGGGATGAGACACGATGGTTAACTGACAAATGGTTAAACTGTTTTTTTTTTTTCGTAGGGATACACAGTATATTGATTTCATACTGGATGTAGATTAGACTTTTTTATCCTCCTTTCCTTTTATGTCCCTCATTCCTTTTTTCATTTTTACGTCTTACTTTTGTTGTATATTTCAAATGATTACAATGTTTTGTAATAAATTTTCTGTAAAGTATTTTGTGTGTTTATACATATACATACATGTATGCACATATACATACTCTT
>NW_015548296.1:1723303-1741175 GCF_001515605.1 Sinocyclocheilus anshuiensis | reverse complement strand
TCACTCTCACACACACACACACACACACACACACACACACACACACACACACACACACACACACACAGACAGACACACTATAGATATATAGATGTAAAAAAATAATTGAATTACATTGATAAATATAATCTTTAGCAAATCTATTTTTTATACTGTAAACTGAACATGTATTTACATTATTGTGATGCTTTGATTCACATGTAGCATTTAGGAGGATTGACTTTTTAAAGGGTTTATTTATTTTACAGATAATAGTATTTTCATTTTTTTTTTATATGCCACAACCTGTAAATAATTATAAAGTATTACAAAAATACTTGGCCTAATTCTCCATCTTTTTTTTTATTTTTGATTATTTTTGCAGCTTGATTTTGTTTTATTTTATTTTATTTTACTTTATTTTAAAGCCATTGTTCCAATTTTAAAAATGTTATTCCAAGACAATAACATAAGTCATACATAAAGCAGGTAAATCCGAAACTAGCCTAATTATATACTTTATTTTTGGCAACCTATTGAGTGGCTGATTTTGAAAATATTCAGTTTTGCACATTCCTAGCAGACAGACCGGCCATGCTCTATTTTATCTCTGTATTGGCCGTTTCTCTGAGAACCTTGATAGATGAGGCGTACGATTACACCGCAACTGTTTATAGTCTCCTGTGAGATCCTCATTTGCCAGCTCATTTCCCGACTCATGCTTTTTAAGGTAACACGAAATTTCCCTCTTTCAATTAACAAACATCAAAGTGATATGCTAAAATGATATTTGACCACTGTATCTCATTTCAAAGGGCAAGTGTCCGCTCACGTGCACTTTTCACCATCTGGTTTCATTTACTTTAGAAGCCTTTTCCTCCTCCCTTGTGTATCTACAACCTGATAAACGTGGTCGGTACTTCTCGACTCTCCTCTCTTCTCCTTCAGCCCGTTTGAAGTTCCTCTTCAAGCTCATCAAAGATTCTCATTTGAGATACAAAGAGCCCTCCCTCTTGTATTATCCAGCCAGGTTGCTTTTGGCCACACTGGCCTTCAGGGGCAGAGGCGAAGAAAAGAAGATCTGGCCGCACGTTATTGTTCGTTTTCCTCGACCTTGAAGAAATCGAGAGGTCCTGATCTCCCAACGTGGAAACTTGTTTATCAGAAATCAATAGCCATTTTCTGGCCTTTTCTAGACCAAGGGCCTGGTAGATGACTTTGTGTCGGTGGAGTGAATGTGGGTGGTGGGGGAAGATCTAGCATACAGACGGTAGCGTAGCGCATGTGCATCCTTCTAAAAAGCCTGTTGATCTGAAATTAAGTCTTGCCTCTTCATTATGAAGAACACAACTCTTTACTCAAGGCTAATGCTTTAAAGAGGGGCAAAAGTCCAGAAGAGTTTTGTTCTGGCTGCTTAAGCACGTGGGTGTTTGTGTGTGTGCATGGTTCGAATTTACACTTAAAATGCTCCATTTTCAGATAACAGGCTGGCATTTAGTGGTTTTCCCCTTAGAATATTACTCCAACTTTGAACTGAGTAAACACCGTAATCGCCATTCACCTAAATGCATTATGGGTATGAAGGCTGTGCTGCACCGATGGCCTTTGCTGGCTGCGGTGAGCTCGGCTTAATCTTCCTAATGTCGAGGATGTTAAAGAATAGATAATGAATCCTCAGGGTGCTGATTCAGTGGAAATGAGCTTGACAATATGGCTGCCGTATGTGTTAAATGAACACAAATAGAGCAGGACGTCCAGCCCTGAGTGTATAATTGACCACAGTGTGTGGGCATATGAATGTACTTCAAAAAGACCCAAAAGATCAGCCTAATGAGCGTGAAAACCTGCGCTTTTGTGTGTGGATAAATTCATTCGGAATAATAAGAGGGTGGACGGGTCTTTAATAAAGTGTCTGTTGACCTTCTGATCACAAGCCTGCGGGAGGATCCATTGTCTCTCCATCTGCCTGTTTCTGATACTTTGTTGTTTACTGTGTTATGCCTGGAATACACTACATGACTTCTACCAAGTTTTCTGTCCTGATTTACAGTCTAGACGAGTTGATGCTAGTTGCCGAAAGTCCGAGCCGGTCTGCAGATTTGAGTTGACACATTTCACAGAAAATCCCATAGTGTATGATGAACACAGACTCCAGCTTCAGACTATCGCTGCATCCAAAATCACATAATGTCTAGTAGGTTCTACATTTGGTTTGAAACTTGCATTGCAACCAGTAAAAAAATCCTCTTTTAAGGATGTTGTTTATAGTATGAATGTAATTCAGAGGTAGTACATCCCCCATTTTGCCACTGTCATGTGACGTACAGTATCATAACTATATATAACTATAACGATAACAATAATTATAGTTGTAAATCGTTCTAAATTTAAAAGAATGGCAGAGTCCATGCCACAACTATTTCAATAATGTTAATCAACCAATCAGAATCCATCCTGCTTTAAAGAACTCGAGCGCTTAAAGTGGTAGATAACATAACTGCAGTGTGTGCTCATAATAAACAAACCGCTATCATCCGTTGATGTGGTCTCTAATATAGTTATCGTTATAGTATTCACCAGTGTTGGGGAAAGTTACTTTTAAAAGTAAAGTATTACAATATTGTGTTACTCCCTTAAAAAAGTAACTTTTAATGGAAAGTAATGTGTTACGTTACTTTTGAGTTACATTTTAAATCTGGGCAGGACTTGCTTGTTTGTTTTAAATATAAATATTCTTTTACAAATGTAAAAGCCCTTTCACACCAAAGTGAAATGAATACGCCTCAGGCTGAAGGAAATGTAAATTCACATCTGTACAGTAGAGGGCGCAGCTCAAACAAATTGCATGAAGAATATGACGCAGGCGAAGAAAGTTCAAAACTACTCAGCAATAACAAAAATGAAACACAAATGTGTCATTTTTGCTTATTAATATGGTTGAATTGGACCATCGAAGGTCAGTAGCAAAGACATTGGTTAATAAATTGGGATTAAATACATAAATTATATTTGTCTTATTTAACATATATAATTATTGCAGGTTTGTTCAATATTCTGAGTTTGCATTTAGTGAATAGTGAATCTGTTTTTGTGCAGGTGAGATGAGTAAATACATGTTCATATTTAGTCTAGAACTACAGTAAGCATCATGTTTACATCGCGCACACAACGCCTCTGCGCTTACTCCCGATTTCTCTCAACATGGCAACACCAGAGCTGTCAATCAAGACTTGGGAATCAAAGTAACTGGAGTTAAAAAAGTAACTCAGATATTTCCTTCTAAATTAAAAAGTAATGTGTTACTTTACTAGTTACTTAATTAAAAAAAGTAATCTGATTACATAACTTGCGTTACTTGTAATGCGTAACCCCCAACACTGGTCTTCATAGTTATCGTTCTTGTTGTGAATGGGCCTTTAGTCGTAGCTGAGGTCATGTGCCTTCCTCAGTGGTTGTGTTCTTGGTATTGTTCTGTCCTTGTCTGTTCCTATCTAAAGTTTGTAGGTTGTCTGAAGGGTCATTAGGGATCGGAGATACTTCATTCTTACCGCGAGATTGCTACAATTCACCTTTTATGCGGTAATTGACGATTGAAGCGGTCCATCTCTCGTGCAGGATGTTTGCAGCACTGATGATAAGGACCTTCTTGCCAAACAGCTAAATAATGATATTGCGTCTGAGTGGGGGACAGAGACAAAGAGATCAGCTCTGTGCGAGAGACATCTACCCGTAGGTTATGCACATAAACACAAGAGCAAACGCGGACCGAAAATTGCTTCGCATCAGCAAGTCAGTAGATAGATGATACAGAGGATGGAGAGCTGTTTCTTTCCCTCCAGCTCTCTCCTCTCTCTTAAGATAACTGTGCGACAGGTGTTTTTACATCAGGAAGGAATTATGAATGGCTCTGTTTCACTCTCTCAAGCCTAAGCAAATCCAAAAGAACAGAAGAGTCATTCCACAATCGCTGTGGCAGATGCTGTCACTCACTTTTCCATGGAAAAACTGCAATGTACACAATTCTTAGATAACCATATTTGTGTTAAAACAATGAACGTGGAATATTATATGATAAATATTAAATAATATTTTATATTATTTTTGTTTTTAATGTATTATAAAATGTACAAAATAATATTTTAAATATTATATTTACTTTAAGATCATATATACTATTCCAAGTTCATTGTTTTAATAATTTGTTATTACTCTTATTATATTTAATAATAAATAATACATTATTATTATTATTATTATTATTATTATTATTATTATCATTATTATTAATTTGAAGTCTTTTAGAACATGCTAATATACAGTATGCAAGTAAAGAAAAACTTTAAAATAACAGAATATATATACATTATTAAACACATATTATTGTAATTATATTTCTATTATTTTATTATATTTTAAATTGTTATTTAGAGACAATTTCATATACAAATAAAAAAAGATTTAAATATAACTTTTGTCATGTATGTAATGTATGGATTTTTCATTTATATATTATTATTATTACTATTAAATAATTTATAATAGCATGTTTTGTTTAATATTGTATTGATATGTTTTTTAAAAAATTGCAAAATGCCACTTAAATTGCCTCATACTGTAAAAAAAGAAAAAAAGTTGTAAATAAAGATTACTGTAGTATGTTTTACAAGGAAACACTATTTCAGTTTGTCCTAGTGTTTAATTCAGTGTGTTACTTGCTGTTCCTTTGTAATTGTTTGTGAAATTTGAAATTTCTGAGTAAAAATGGTTCTACACCAAATTGATTTCCTATGCAGAAAATAAACAACAGGTCTTCTGTGCCCTTTGGATTCATAAAAGCTTTATGAAACCTAAGGACATAATAAAAATACAAGTATTCTTCAAAAAATGTTCCTCGATTTTACAGAAGAGCTGCTGAGGTCAATTAAAGACTTAACATGAAGGACCACTGGAAACATAGTTATCATTACGCACAACAAGCACCTCTAAAATGTCAGCTCTAATCATTTTCTTAGACAGCGCATAATGAGCTGACATTTGGCATGGAGGTAGATAGGATTAATGCTACTAATGGCTAAATTAATGGTGCTAAGAGTCTGACTGAAGGGTGGGGTGGTGTAAAGAGATCCCAAAATTAGCTTGGTTTCTTGAGAAACACTTATTATGGAAACAGGATACAATTAATCAGAAACGCTTGAGCGCTCCGGGCCCTGACATATATGGGTGGCACAGCTCAGCCCTCGCATAAACGCACATGTGCGAGTACAATGCAAAGATGCGTGACACCCACTCATCTCTGTCTCTCAACCGTATGGCCTGTTACACATACTGTGCTGTTGTTGGTGGACTCTTTTAAGTCCAGTACCCTACAGAGGGACAGTAAAGTCAACTTTTCAGTCATGTGAAAGGTCTAAACGAGACAGATACATTTATTCGTCACTCTCACCAGGCTGCCTTAAGATGTGAATGGGATGATTTGCATCGTGTGCTAATTAACAGCTTTAGCATTTGGATGGTCTCCAGCACTGCGGAGCAGGATGAGAACGTGGAAGAGAGAATGTCTGTAGGTGTGAGGGATGGAGAGCGCAGGATATAAGAGAACATATGCTTATGTGCTTAGTGGTGTGCAGCAGTGCGCTAATGACTTAACTGCTCCGTAGAGACACCACACTCACGGGGACGTCTGTGTATGTCTCTCTGTGTGTGTGTGTGTGTGTGTTCCCGACTGTGTTCACTGTACTGACTAAGGCTGTGGAGCATATCGAGGTCACATTCTGTGCATGTTTAGGTGTTCCAGATGTGTAAACAAATGGGTGGAGGGTTGGAGAAGTTCACTGCGTGAGCATAATTTTTTTTGACAAATTGCCCTCCCACTGTGGATTTTGTCCTAAAATGGTGTAGCACATAAGGGGTTACACTTTGATTGGTTAACATGGACACATGCCTACCAGTAGATGGCAGTTTGGGGTCAGTACGTTTTTTTTGTTTTTTTTTAAGTCCAACAGTAAAACTGTAATATTGTGAAATATGATTGCAAACTAAAATAACTGTTTTCTTTTTTAATATATTTTACAATGTCATTTATTTCTGTGATGGCAAAGCTGAATTTTCTGCAGCAATTACTGCAGTCTTTAGTGTCGCATGATCCTTCAGAAATCATTCTAATATGTGACCCTGGACCACAAAACCAGTCTTAAGTCGCTGGGGTATATTTGTATCAATAGCCAACAATACATTGTATGGGTCAAAATTACCGATTTTTTATGCCAAAAATCATTAGGAAATTAATTAAAGATCATGTTTCATGGAGATATTTTGTAAATGTCCTACCATAAATATATCATAAATTAATTCTTGATTAGTAATATGCATTGCTAAGGACTTCATTTGGAAAACTTAAAAGGCCATTTTCTCAATGTTTTAATTTTTTTGCACCCTCAGATTCCAGATTTTCAAAAAGTTGTATCTCAGCCAAATATTGTCCTATCCTAACAAACCATACATCAATGGAAAGCTTATTTTAATCTCAATTTTAAAAAGCTGACCCTTATGACTGGTTTTGTAGTCCAGGGTCACATACCCTGATTTGGTTAAAAGTAAAAAGTAAAAAAAAAAAAAAAAAGAACACTGTAATGTTAGTGATGTGTGACCATCATAAAAATGAAATAAAAAAGTTTTTATTCTTTTCAGTCAGGTTATTGTTTGTTTGTTTGTTTGCATGCTTGCTTGGGACTGTGCAAGTTCTTGTGGTGCCATCAGCCAATCAGATTGTCTGGACACCATTTTCTTGTGGATTCAGAAATGAGAAATTTACAGCTCAGGTGATTGGCTCAAAAACATGTTCCCATGAGCAAAGATGCCAGCTAGCAAAATAAGTACTTCCTCGGGAGGCATGTGCCAGCTAAGCAACTGCCATTGATGATAAATAAGATTAGTGACAGGAATGCTACTGTAACTGTGAGTTTTCCTATAGGTGTTTTGCATCTCACAGGATACCACAGGGCCGTAACATCCTTAAATATTCAGCATTGTTCAGACAATATTGTTTTTTTGTTTTTTTTTTGCTGATTCTTCAACATTTGGTTGCGTCCTTATGTTCCACAGATGAAAAATAAATTATTCTGCACTTTTCGGTTCATGCAACTGCCTGCAAGTTCTTAGCTAATGAGTTCCTGACAGAATTCATTAATTGTTCATTATAATAAATTAGTCCTGTAGCTGTTGTCTGACTTTGAGGAAAGCATTTTCTAGTAATATTCGGTTGAATGCTTCTCAGAGTCTGACCATATGTTCTTTTTTATTAAAATATTGCATTGCGGTGACCTTTAGGGCTGATGTAACATTGCGTTAGTTCGTTGTTAGAGTTGAGAGAGTTTTAAGGTCAACCCGTTCCCTCGACTCACAAAGTGTGGGTTCTTTTTGTCTACCTGGCTTTCTTTTTTTCCCCCATTCTTTTTTTCTCTTCACTTTTCAGTAGTCACCCTTCATGTCACTGCTTTCTTTACATCTCCGGTCCATTTCTCATTCCGTTTCACTCATCCGTCCTCAATGTTAATTTTGCAGCTATTTCTGTCTTTTCACTCTTTTTTATCTCATTCTTTCATGTCACCCTCATCCTCTCTGTTTCCCTTGCCTGTCACTGAGCGTGAAACGGCTGATGCGCGTGTGAGCTGCCATGGTACTCACATTAATAACTTTACTTCTGAGTTGACTGAGATGTTGCAGAGAAGTAGTATTTGTCAGTAGATTACATAGGTTGTATCTCATTCCTTCCTTGGTGACCTGAAAGCAAACAGAAACGGCATCATCATAGCCTCTAATGTAGCCATTGACTTCCATTCTTTCCTTCTTAAGGTCATATTGTTACATTTTTCAAAAGGTTATGCTGAAGATAGAGCGAGTGTGAGACAAAAAGAACGTTGACATTTGTACGCATTAGTGGAACATTCTCGATGGCCGGAAAGAGTCGTGAGCGTGCTGTGTGCCTGTTCCTTTTCATCAATGTGAGATCTGTCTTCAGTTTTGGAGCCTTTTTTATTACTGTTATTTTTTTTTTTCCTCGCTCTGCTTTTACAGGCTGCAGATAATCACTGTAATTCATAATGGCATCTCCCATATGGAAGCTGTCATTCAAAGCGCTTTGGGGGCCGCCATTTAAATTTAATGGGAAAATATGGTCATGCATATTGCTATACCCACTCATTGATTATATAATACATCTAGACAATAGCTTTCAACTTGGGCTTTTTTTTTTTGCTTAAATGTATCCTGTTATACATAATTATTGTTCCTTCGTTCTGACTTATATACATTTCCTGTTACTTGTAGGAAAAATGTACAGTACAAAAGATCAAAACTGAGATGCAAAATAAGTATAATGAACAATGGTATGGCATGATGAGGTATGATGCTTGCATTGAAAAGTGTATTTTTTTTTTTTACTGGTAGCTATGCACTCGACTGTTGGAATAGGTACAGTACATTAAAAAAGTGAAAGTTCAGGAAAGTGAATTTCTACCAACGAGGTGACAGATTTGCTTTGTACTCTGCAAAAGCTCAACACGATCCCACACACATTCACTCAAAGCTCTTGAATAAATACTTGCAGATCTGTTTGATTGCACTGTTTACATCCATGGCCGCGCTCGTCCTCTGCATGAGTGGCACAGCGAGCCCTCACATAACGCCGGAGTTAGCCGTGACAACAATGACCATAATAGACTCGATTATTTTCACAAATCCACTGCTGCATGTTGTAATACAGAATGAAATCCTGTTCATATGGGGATTATATAGTTTGGACCATCTTTCGATTGCAGCGGGGAAGTCAATAACACTTGACGTGCATCTCCTGAACCTCCAGGAGATGATGTTTATGTGGTTGGTAATCTTACTTATTGAATGAACTCTGCTGGATCAGAGTTTTTGTTTGTCAGGGTCATGGAATGCTTCTTTTAGGATTATTATCAAATTTGTTTAGTTGGTGGATGCTGTAGTTTATAGTATCCATTAATCTATAACGCATTCCATGCGGGCCGACTGTATCAACATCCGCCTTGAATTAATGAAGGACACAGAGTGAAGGATTCGCAGTGCAGACGGTGAGGTTGCCCGCACTAGTGTGTTTTTCACCTCTACTCCAGTGCTGAGTTCTGATCATGGAACTATTCATTTTTAATGAGACAGGAACTCTGCTGAATAGAGAGGTGGGGGATGTTGTGGTTGCTTAAGTCACTTCACGCATTTCCATTCCCCCTGCTGTACTTCTTATCTGTGTACTATTTCTTCCAATTTCATTTATCAAACCTCTCTCTCTCTCACACACTCTATGTTGCATTTTTTTTCTTATTTTAGCCTCCAAGCCTTTCTGGTGATAAAATTTGAGTTCCCTTAGCTTCAGCCATTATCAAAGCAACAGTTTTTTTTCACCTTATCATCTCTCTCTCACTTGCTTTTTCTCTACCCATAATTTTTTAGAACGTCTGATGTTCAGTCCCACACATGCTGCAGCTCATTACTGTGATTTGGCGCATCTTTGCATAAACACTGTTGGGTGCCAATGACGACCTCATTTAAGGGCAGGGGCGTTTTGTCCAAATGCTGTCTGACAGTGCCTCCTTTAAAAAATTGAACAAATAAAAAAATATATATTTTGACACTTATTTTTCTAATTTAGCAACAGCGATACCAGAGGATAACGATTCAGAGGAAGGTTGCATCTTTGTACCTCCCTTTGGGACCATCGAGTTCTCACTGAAAACCTTAAATATGGTGTGAAATGTAGGTGAAAAGGCATGTGAGAGAAGGGAGGGCTTCTGCATTGCTGTGATTGGCTGATTACCCTGTCGACACGATAACGCCTGTCTATCATGCATGCATATGGTCCCCAAAATGGCTTTAATGTGTGCAACTGCTCCAAATGGACAGACTAATGGCAAAGTAAACATCTCCAAATAGAAATTATCTTGAAATTATTTGGAATGATGGTTTGTGAGTGAGCCTTTTTTTTGGCGAGCACTAAGCTTAGTTTAATTAAACCTGGCACTGCATGTCTCCAACCTTCATGACACCTGCAGTGTTTACAGAGGATTTTTTGATTAATGGTCTAAAAAGAAGGTGACTAAAAATAATCAAACAACATCCATCAGTAGTGAAGTGAAATGAAAGTGACATGTGGCCAAGTATGGTGACCCATACTTGGAATTAGTGCTGTGCATTTACCCATCCAAAGTGCACACACACAGCAGTGAACACACACCCGGAGCAGTGGGCAGCCATTTACGCTGCGGCGCCCGGGGAGCAGTTGGGGTTTCAGTGCCTTGCTTAAGGGCACCTACATTCACTCCCCCCACCTACAATCCCTGCCAGTACGAGACTCAAACCCGCAACCTTTGGGTTACGAGTCCGACTCTCTAACCATTAGGCCACGACTTCCCCCAGTAACAAACAACAAGCAGAAACTACACAAATGTGCTTGTCACTTTATAATAGTTCTTATTTTTACCCACATCTACAATGTTTTAGATGTGGGTAAAAACAACAACTGAGACATTTATTCATACATTTAAATATATTTAAACTTGTATTGCATGTAATATGTTTTGTTAATAAAGCAAAATCACACAAGAAAGAGTGCTGTTTTATTGCATATCAACAGTTAGTTCCAGTCCTCAAATTTGATTGGCCAAGCGGGATTCCAAAAGTATTCATTAGTATTTGTAATTGTTCATTAACTCTTTCTGCAGGTTATTACATCAGAACTTGGTGCCAAAAGACTGTCTTTATGAGTGAGACATTGAAACAGTTACTCCAATGATTCCCTCAAAACACTGATTCATTCTGGAACCAGACCAGTGACCGAGCGAGTCATTGAATCATTTACTCAAACAATTCATTCAAGACAATTACTCATTCAGGAAAAAAGTGACTATACTGTGTCGCTCGGTTGATTCTCTTTTGACTGTTTTTGAACTGCATTTGTTGGAAGAGCAAAAGTAGACAAAGTGACTGGCAATATTTTGTCTAAAATTTATTTATTTTTTATTAAGCATTTATATAAAAGCAGTACTGCTGATACTCACACTGTTGACCTGAATATTATATTACATTCAAACTGATATTCAGAACAACAGCTTGTGGCCGGTTTGTTTTTTTGTTGTTGTTTTTTTTTCTCTGCCAATAAAAATAGTTCGAAAGAAGCCAAAGCCTCAAGTTTTGTATACTGCATTCCATATGTCTATAACCCAGACACTTGTGTTAAAATGAAATGAAACTAAATCTGTTACACTAAAAAAAACCAAATCCAAACAGGAGGTTTGCTTTATTTCAGAAGACCACCACATGGCACTATCGAAGGGGCTTTGGCCCTGTGATGGAGCTCTGCCGAGGGGCCTTCGCAACAAAAGAGATGACTAACTGCTGTCTGCCACAGATAAGCGACGTCTCGGCTTTTAGCGCCTTTTTAACTATTTGCGTTTTGGTAACCTCACCAGGCTCATATGAGTGTGTCACTCCGACTGTGTCTGGAGTCTCTAGCCTGCTGACATCTCGCTGAAGGGAACACCGTTCTTAGCTTACAAGCTGGCCGTGCTTATGAAGTCTCACAGGAGGAGGTTTATGGCTAGCGACAGAAGTAAACCCGCTTATGACGTACAATCCCATGCGGGGTGTCTCAGGTAGCCTCACTTCCCTGCTGTCTGACCATATCTTCAACCAAGTGACAGGTGTTTGTACGAAGTATGCGCTCTCTCCTTCTTTCATGCTTGTGTAAACTATCCTTCTGTCAGATTTAAGAAAGACGTTCCAACTTATTTTGCCTTCCTCCTTCTTAATCTGAAGCAACAGATAGTCAGCCATCTCCATGTTATCTCTGAGCTGTTTCCTCACGAGGAGAAAAACAGCCCAGAGGAGGTGAGGCAGACAGACTGTTATAGCTAAAGCTCGGCTGGATACCTCTCACAGCACCAGAGAGACATGTGGTGCATATACAACTTACTAGGCATTTGCTTGTTGACAGTAATAAAAGTTCAGAGTATTTTTTTTTCCTGGGAGTAAAGTGAGGTTCGGGATGGGTATGGGAAGAGGTTGGGAGCCCTGACAAATGGTAGTCATGCGCTGACATTCAGTGGGATTGGTTTCTATGCGTTCGGAGCTGTTCGGGGTCTGTTTTGACGATGGGTTTTGCGGAGGTTTTGACAGCCCCTTTGCCAGCGGTCTCACTTGTCGACGATGAGGTGCATTCCAGCAACATTAAGGAGACAAGATATCGACCACTCTCTCTGTCTCAGAAATTTTTTGACACTGTTTCAGTCTCCTGTGTGAGTAAACCTCCCTGCTCAGCTCTATACGTGAGTAGGCAAACTCACAGGAAATCATATACACTTCATTTCACAAGCTGTTGGGGGGAATCATTCGCTGTGTGCATTGTTTTAACGCCAGATTCATTCGAATAATTATGTAAATCAGGTAATGCTGATAGACTAATTTTAATAGGAATTCATCCAATCACGAATTTTATGTGAGGGGGAAAATTTCTCAACACTTATTTTGCAGTGTGTTTAAGTTGTTTATTCACCACTGTGACCAGCAGAAAGCTTGCTTGGTTTGAAAGTGTGTGAGCTGAGCTTTATACATTACTACACTATTGACAATAGACATAGACTTTTTTGATGGCAAAATTTTGCTATATGTAATGTGACTGCACCTTTACTGGGTGATTCAGTGGAGGATTTGTAGCAGACTACTGCAATCTGGTGTACTTTTTTATATTTGGGGCCTTACCACATCACTCTTTATAAATCAGAAAGAGTTTTCATCTATAACACAAGACTGAAGAGAAGCTGTTATAATACTTTGCTCCATCATTTGATCAGTTATTGTTGTCACGATCATAGAAAATGTACACATACATCTCTTTTGAAAGGCAGTAATTGCACCAGGTTGTTTTGTGACCAATCTATAATGAGGATAATTTACATAGGAATTTACATACTGAAAGGAGGCAAGTTTGCACTGAAAATAATTATAATTCATTTAAATACTGGTTAAACTTCATTATGAGCAGTTAGTGAATAAGGATGCATGATTTTGCATTGGCTAGTGGCACTGGTGCAAAAGTTCACTTATCATAAATATTCCCTTGAATTTACAGTAAAAAAAAACTGGCAGCTGTGGTTGCCAGACTTCACTGTAAAATAAAAATAATAATAAGAAAAATAATGTTTCCTATATTATGACATACCACTATGTTTTCAGAGTTATGACCATATATTTGTGATGTAGTGTTAATACAGTATACAAAATAAGTCTTAAAAGCAAATTTTAAATGAATGAAAATGAATGTGGTTATGAAAATACTGATAACCGCCATAATAATATAGGTGGTACAATAGAAAGAAAGCTTGAGTGGCCTAAAATATATCCAGTAATTGTGTATAGACAGTGCACAGGGTCTTACATGCAAAGACAAAATACCATCAGTGTAACACATGACACTAAACTAAAGCAATGAACAATAATTAATTAGCTGAAAATGGAACACAAAACATCTTAATAATATACATTACTAATAACAAAATTGTGAAGAAACAAAATTATATAAAATAAAATTGATTGTAAAAAAAAAACAAGATCATGTCATTTTCTGTTTTTCATTGTACATTCTATGATAATTCATAGTTTTTACGTCCAAAAAAAGACACAATGTAGTATTAAACCATTTACAGTTTTTCACTGTATATCGCACAGTAACTTGCAATGAACAAGGGAAGTTTTTAATTGGTGTGGTGTAATGGTTAACAATAGGCTGTAGGTTCAAACCCCTCAAGGAGTGATCCATGAGCTTATTACCCTCTTGAGCAAGGCACTTAACCCCTGTTTACTCTAGGGGGATTGTCCCTGTACTAAGGCTACTGTAAGTCACTTTGGCTGAATGCTACATATCTTCATATTTATTCTTCAAAATTGTGTACTTATATCAATTCAAGTTGTCATATCCAGAGAAGAAGCCATCTTTTGTAGCATTTTCTTGCTTGTGCCTTGCACTGACCACTGTGTTAGGACAGAAGCATTAATCTTGTACGCTAGGTCTGCTGCTTAATATTGCGCTAACTCCTGCTTAACATTTTGGCTCTGAGGATCTTCCATTTTGTGTTCTTATCTCCAAGGCAAAAGGCATTTGAAATATCTGTGACCCATGATCGTTCAATCTTCTCTATCCCACTCTCCGCACAGCACCTGCAAGACAAGAAAAAGGGATAAAAGGAACATGCAGCTGTCAGCCAGGATCACGTCCAAGTGTGTGCGTCACGTTCTCTTTTTCTTTTCCACCCACCTAAGTCGGAGCTAGATAAGAAATATTATTTCCTTATTTTGTAAAACTGAAGTCTAATGGATTTCATTAAACCATCTTTAAGGATTAAAGTGAAATTAGTTTCTGAATAATTCATTGAATAAATAATGGAGATTATGATACTATGATTAACAAACTGTGAAACATGTCAGCATTTCATTTTGGGCTGCTGTATTCCTTGCAGTGGTTGACTGTTGTAACCAATTACAAACATTGCTATTGTGTGCATGAATCAGAGCGAAAAAGCAAAAATGAAAAGCATCATAATTCAGAATCATTTCGTATTAGCTAGATATCTCACCGTTCACTTGCAATGCAGATGCTGTATCATCCGATATACAATGAAGTGAGCAATGCGACAAAGCCAGAATAATCAACATGACGCAGAGTAAATAAGAGATTTATTGTTCATTGCAAACAGCTTATTTTATGATAATGGGAATGTTAGCAAGAGTCCTAAACTGCACACATACAGTTGGAGCGTCCAAGAAATGTTTAATGGGGTGGCCAGGTGGGGATAGTAAAAATCTTTGGGTGGCAAACCAGAAAGGCTGTTACAGGCTATGCAGCTTGCAGTTTTGTAGATTTAGAATTTGCTGAGGTCAACAAACCATGTGATACTAAGTAAAAATGAGTCAACAATAGAGAATTTACCAGTTCCTCATAAAATATAGTAAAAATCTTTGGGTGGCAAACCAGAAAGGCTGTTACAGGCTATGCAGCTTGCAGTTTTGTAGATTTAGAATTTGCTGAGGTCAACAAACCATGTGATACTAAGTAAAAATGAGTCAACAATAGAGAATTTACCAGTTCCTCATAAAATATAGTAAATTATTTAATAATAATAATAATAATAATAATAATAATAATAATAATAATAATAATAATAATAATAATAATAATAATAATAATAATAATAATAATAATAATAATAATAATAATAATAATAATAATAATAATAATAATAATAATAATAATAATAATAATAATAATAATAATAATAATAATAATAATTTGTATCATCATTAAAAGTAATATTAACCCTTTTTAGAAAAAAACATAATAACATAAAACATACAATAAAGCGGTCTGTATGGTCTAATGACAATGCATTATACAATATAGATAGTTTAAAAAACAGCTAGTTAAAAAAAAAAAAGATTTTCTTGTTGGTTGCTGGATCTTAGAGGTGTCCTATCTTAAAACGACAGTATTTAAAATACTGTCCTCTTGGCTATTTTTAGATGTGATAAAGTACAGTTGGCGAATATTTTTTTTTAAATATTTCAACGTAAACTCTTTTAATTTAAATTAATGTAAAATATGATATGATCAGCCCTATAGTAAACCACTTTACCTTTTCCAGCATTTCAAGCCAGTCTTTTAATATGTAAGACTCATCTGTAACTGCAGTGATTTAATAGGCAAATTAAAGGCTGTCTAGCTCATTGGATTGGTCAGGGATATATATATTGCATGTATTAATGTGTGCTGCTTCCAGGCTGCGGATAAAATGAGCTGAATGTTAGCAAGCTATTTATGGGCTGATATGAAAGCTTGAAGATGACTGAAAATTGATTCATTTCAGTAAGAGCTGGATATATAAGTGGAAATGGTATAATGTCGAAAGAGCCGGCCCTTTCCGTGCGCCAGACCGGCATTGTAAATAAGTCTTTATTTTTTATAAGCTCGCATGGTGAAATGGAGGCTAATAAAGTTCACATCAAAATTATGCACTTAAATCATTGGCTTTCCAATGTAATGCCGTATCGGAGAGAGAATTAGCAGGAAATAGGAAGGGGTCGACTGTGGTTGTGTAAGCCATTAAGTGTGTCAGGTATTATGTCGTTCTTTTCAAGCTTGACAACCTTAGCATTTTTCAGTCTCCCAGAAAACAGCTTTTGCTTAGCTCTCTCAGCAGCGTTGCCAGCACAGCAATCGTGTCTAATGGATTTTCCAGCTCCGCAACGGCTGAACACATGGAAAAGTTACAGCGAGACTGACAGAGAGGTCATACACGTCCTCCTTAAACTTTTTTTTTGTGTGTGTGTGTGCTGCAAATGTTTATTTATTAACAGGGAGCTCAGAGGACCTGCCAAAGGGCTGCAGAGCTGATGAGATAGTGTGAGAGGTGAGAAGCCTTGTTGAGGAATATGTGAATGTGGTTTGAGACCACACACGATAAGCCAGTTTGTGTGTAGAGAGTGTGTATGTGAGGATCCCTTGGCCTGGTCATTTTGGAGGACTTGCAGGCTAAAGTGAAAATCCTTGAATGCTTGCTCTATAAAAATGGAAATACAGCAGAGTATATGTGCTATGGCATTATTCAAATTGTGCCGAATATGCCCAATAATATCACACTTGCTTTATATTGTAACAAGGCGGCTATCATAAAAGGAATAGTTCACCCAAGAATGAAAATTGTCATCATTTACTTGCGCATTGTTTCAAAACTTGGTGGTTTTCATTCTTCTGTAAAACACAAAAGAAGATATTTTGAAGAATGTTGTGGACTATCCCTTTGACTATCCCTATTCCTAGCCAATGACATCCTATTCAGTGCAAAGTTTTTTTGTGAATTTTGAATAACTATTTAACGTAAAGAAACATTTAGGTTTAGACACATTTTCAGAAATAAAATGTTTGTCCCATTAGAATTTTCCCTGCATATTCGTGCCATTATGCATAATTTCTGTAAAGCAGGGAAAATATTTATATTTTACACAGTTGCATCTTCGCAGTATGCAGGTAAACATATGAAATATTTAAACTTGTTTTTTTTTTTTTTGCTAAGCATTTAATTTTATTTTTATTTTAAAGTTATTCATTTTAAAATGACATTTTTATCATTTATGATCTTTTTGGAGCTTAAAAGTTGTACGTCTTTCATTGTAGGAATGCTACTGTTAAAAATTTTGACTTCTATATTGTTCCAAAAATATCCTTTTTAAAATAAATGCTTTTTTTTTTTAACTTTCTGTTTTCAACATTGATAATAATAAGAAATGTTTCTTGAGCAGCAAATCAGCATATCAGAATGAATTCTGAAGGATCATGTGACACTGAAGACTGGAGTAATGATCTTTACCATCACAGGAATAAATTAAATTTTTAATAATATATTACAAAACAAAACAGTTATTTTAAATTGTAGTAAAAATTTTACAATATTTCTAGTGCTGTCAAACGATTTATCGCGATTAATCAAAAAGTTTTTGTTTACATAATATATGAGTGTGTACTGTGTATGTTTATTATGTATATATAAATACAAACACGTGCATGTATATATTTAAGAAAAATATGTTATGTTTATATATTAAATATATTTATATATAATATAAAATATAATAATATACATGTAAATATTTTCAAAATCTGAACCTGAGGGGAGAAGTGCAAACAGGTTGTGTCCAGGGTGAGAGGGGTATTTGATGATGTTACCTGCCCATTTCTGCACTCTGGAGTTGTACAAGTCCTGAAGACTGGGCAGGTGGACACCAATGATCCTTTCTGCTGTCCTAACAGTACGTTGCAGTCTTCTTA
>NW_015548296.1:1720741-1722303 GCF_001515605.1 Sinocyclocheilus anshuiensis | reverse complement strand
TATTTAGGGTGTATTTGGCCTGTTTGTACAAGTCTTTGTCCCCACTCCTGTAGGCATCCTCTTTGGCCTGGCGAAGCTTTTTGTGTTTTGTACTGAACCAAGGTTTGTCGTTGTTGAATGTTAAATAAGTCCTGGTGGGTACACACATGTCCTCACAGAAACAAATGTAGGATGTCACGGTGTCAGTAAGCTCATCCAGATCAGTAGCTCAAAAACACTCCAATCAGTAAGTTCGAAGCAGGCCTGTAAATCCTGCTCTGCTTCAACAGTCCATCTCTTTACAGTTCTTACTACAGGTTTAGCAGATTTGAGTTTCTGCCTGTAGGCTGGTAGAAGATGAACCAAACAGTGATCAGAGAGTCCCAGAGTCCCACGGATGGCTCCGTTCAACAAGGTTCCGTGAAGCAAATCGCAGCAGAGTTTAAAAAGTCCTTGTTTGTGCGGGTGAGGAGACTTAGTTCATCTGATTTATTTGCTAGGGGGGGAAATTCGCCAGATGAATGCTCGGCAGCTGAGTCCTAAAACCGTGCTGTCGGAATTTCACGAGCGCGCCGGCGCGCTTCCCTCGCTTGTGTTGCCTGGAGCGCTTGTATATGAATGCAGCTCCTCCGACTAAAATGGGAACACACATGTCCTCACAGAAACTGATGTAGGACATTACAGTGTCAGTGAGCTCATCCAGATCAGTAGCTGCAGCCTCAAAACACTCCAATCAGTGAGGTCGAAGCAAGCTTGTAAATCCCGCTCTGCTTCAGCAGTCCATCTCTTTACAGTTTTTACTACAGGCTTAGCAGATTTGAGTTTCTGCCTATAGGCTGGTAGAAGATGAACCATACAGTGATCAGAGAGTCCCAGCGCTGCTCCGGGGACAGAGTGGTATGCATCCTTTAAAACAGTGAAGCAGTGGTTCCTGTAGATTGCTGTCTCTGGTGGGGCACGTGATGTGCTGTCTATATATTTAGGCAGTTCACGGGTGAGATTAGTTTTATTAAAATCTCAGAGAATGATAATGAAAGAGTCCGGATAACGCTGCTCTGTGTGTGTAATTTGATCGGCCAACAGTTCTAGCGCCGCGTTCACATGCGCGTCAGGAGGAATGTACACACTCACCAGAATAAACGAGGATAACTCCCGCGGTGAATAAAAAGGCTTACAGTTAATGAAGAGAGCTTCCAAATTTGGGCAGCACATCTTCTTTAAAACTGTCACGTCTGTACACCAGCCTTCATTGATATAAAAACATAATCCACCACCTCTCGTTTTCCCCGACGACTCGGTGACGCGGTCTGCTCTAAACAGCTGGAAGCCCATTAGATGACGCGCGCTGTCCTGGATGGCTCCATTCAGCCAAGTTTCTGTGAAGCAGAGCGCAGCGGAGTTTAAAAAGTCCTTGTTTGTGCGGGTGAGAAGTTGTAGTTTGTCTGATTTATTTGCAAGGGAGCGGAGATTCGCCAGATGAATACTCTGCAGCGGAGTTCTAAAACCGCTCTGACGGAGTTTCACCAGCGCGCCGCCGCGCTATCCTCGCTTGCGTCGCCTGGAGCGCTTGTATAGGAACGCAG
>NW_015548296.1:1712261-1720721 GCF_001515605.1 Sinocyclocheilus anshuiensis | reverse complement strand
ATGGGGCCAGCTGGTCAGCACAGGTTTTCAGACAGGCTGGTGTCACACTGTCTGGGCCTGGTGCCTTTCTTCTTTTGTTCTTCCTGAAAACCTGGCGCTCATCATCCTCACTGATCTGATGTGCAGGAGGGGGGGAGAGGGGGATTGCAGGAGGTGTTAACGGTTGTGTAGAGAGATCAGTTCAGGTCATTCAGGTCTTCAGCAAGTTGTTGATTCACCTCAGTGTTGGGGGATGGTGTTTTGTAGTTTGTGATGGCTTTCAGACCTTTCCACACTGAAGCTGAGTCATTGGAATTGAACTGATCTTCTAAGTTTTTAGCGTAGCTCCTTTTAGCCACTCTAATCTCCTTATTCAGTGAGTTCCTGGCCCGATTGTAGAAGACTCTGTCCCCATTTCTGTATCCTCTTTGGCCTGATGAAGATGTCTGAGTTACCAAGGTTTCCAAGGTTTGTCGTTGTTGAATGTTAAATAAGTCCTGGTGGGTACACACATGTCCTCACAGTAGGATGTCTAGGATGTCACGGTGTCAGTAAGCTCATCCAGATCAGTAGCTGCAGCCTCAAAAACACTCCAATCAGTAAGTTCGAAGCAGGCCTGTAAATCCTGCTCTGCTTCAACAGTCCATGTCTTTACAGTTTTTACTACAGGCTTAGCAGATTTGAGTTTCTGCCTATAGGCTGGTAGAAGATGAACCATACAGTGATCAGAGAGTCCCAGCGCTGCTCCGGGGACAGAGTGGTATGCATCCTTTAAAACAGTGAAGCAGTGGTTCCTGTAGATTGCTGTCTCTGGTGGGGCACGTGATGTGCTGTCTATATATTTAGGCAGTTCACGGGTGAGATTAGTTTTATTAAAATCTCAGAGAATGATAATGAAAGAGTCCGGATAACGCTGCTCTGTGTGTGTAATTTGATCGGCCAACAGTTCTAGCGCCGCGTTCACATGCGCGTCAGGAGGAATGTACACACTCACCAGAATAAACGAGGATAACTCCCGCGGTGAATAAAAAGGCTTACAGTTAATAAAGAGAGCTTCCAAGATTGGGCAGCACATCTTCTTTAAAACTGTCACATCTGTACACCAGCCTTCATTGATATAAAAACATAATCCACCACCTCTCGTTTTCCCCGACGACTCGGTGACGCGGTCTGCTCTAAACAGCTGGAAGCCCATTAGATGACGCGCGCTGTCCTGGATGGCTCCATTCAGCCAAGTTTCTGTGAAGCAGAGCGCAGCGGAGTTTAAAAAGTCCTTGTTTGTGCGGGTGAGAAGTTGTAGTTTGTCTGATTTATTTGCAAGGGAGCGGAGATTCGCCAGATGAATACTCTGCAGCGGAGTTCTAAAACCGCTCTGACGGAGTTTCACCAGCGCGCCGCCGCGCTATCCTCGCTTGCGTCGCCTGGAGCGCTTGTATAGGAACGCAGATCTTCCGACTAAAATGTCCAGTAAAACATCTGAATGTTCAAACGTCGGCAAAAAGTTATCTGGTGTGCTATTCCTTATGTCCAAGAGTTTGTTTCTAGTGAAGCTGATTGGAAAAATGATGCTTAAGACAGGACAAACAAACAAAAACAGTAAAAGTACCAAGGAGCAACAAACCGAGGCGGCCATGTGCGGCACCATCTTGATTGGCTTGATATATAAAATATATACTGGACTGTATGTTTGTGTGTTTATATATACATAATAAATAAACACAGTACACATGCATATATTATGTAAATAAAAACTTATTTTGGATGCGATTAATCATTTGACAGCACTAAATATTACTGCTTTTGCTGTATTTTTAATCAAATATCGTAATGGTAGTTGTACAAAAACAGCTGAAACGTATTTCAAAGTGTATTTTTTTATTTAAAGTTATAAGAGTTGAGAAGATGTTTTTTAGAATCTCTTTAAGCCTGGGAAGCCAACATGATGACAGTTTACTGAAATTAGCTGAATCGCTAATAACAAAGCACATAGCGCATTGCTTGCGCATCTCAGGCTTATTTGCGGCACAACTGAAAGGAAAATAAAAATCAAGACGACAAAGGCTGTTTCAAAAGTCAGTGGAGATCCGGAAGGCCTGTAGTGAGCGTGTCCTTTGGAAGGTCAACTTTATGATCAATGGATGAAAAAAAGGAAATCAGGAAATCACAAAGAGAAGAAAGCAAACATACTGCGCCGCAAAGATGCGAGCATTTGACCTTTAAGGGTTTTTGTTCCGTGGTGAGATCAGAATCTGATAAGAAAAAAAAAACTCTTAGCAGTCATTGCACAGGGAGAAGCCAGAGATAGTCAGACGGTGGAGGCCTGTCACACCTATTGTGCCATTGCTCTTTGAGAAACAATGAGTGTCCCTGTGGACCCGAGTACAGCCACCTGCCACTAAATGGCAAAGGAAGAGATTGCTTTGACAGTAATCTGCAGCGGGAGCAACCTTGGGAGTGTGTGTATTTGCATGTGTGTATGTGAACGTGTAAATTAGACACAGAAAGGTCAGAACTCCTGTCTTATAGCGTTCTTTGAGCTTACAGTCTCCAGCGCTCAGCATGCTTTAACATGCAGAGCGCAGGTGGAAACTATATCTTCGCATGCTGTGTTGTCACCTGTCGTCTTGATCAGGCGAAACGTCTTTCAGAAGTCCTACAAAAATAGGTCAGGAAACATAATTTCGAATAAATTATTTCATTTTAAGTAAACATGCTCATTTGTTTGTTTATTGCGCTTTTAACTTCGGTTTATAGCTCATTCAGGAAATGAAAATGAGATGTCCTTGAGATCTCTTTCATTAGTCATTTTTAGCTATATAAATCATCTTTTTGTCAACGGAAAGCAGCTAGAAGCTGTCTGAAAAGAACGATGCAGATGAATGTAATGTTCGGATAAACAGGTATTTCTGGAACAGGCCACCAGCCACTTCAAACAAATATGGATTCATTTCTAAAAGGTGCGTCATTGACCGTTAGAGTGTTCTAGGTCTGGTGAGGGAGGTATTGATTTTCTCTTGTCTCTTTCTAAGGTGCTAGACTGAATATTTTAAAAAACAAAAGACAGCATAATTAAACCGTTTCACAGTAGTGTTTTCTCTCTGATGGATCAGATTGTAGTAGCTTGGCTGGACAGAAAAAGAAATAAACAAAATAATCATCCAATCAAATTCATATCACACTACTCTAGACTCTAGACTGCATGCTGTGGCCACTGACACTCATTTCAAAACTTGAGAAATAGTTTTATCATTCATTTTTTCCATTCTCAGTAGATTACGGCATCCTTACTTTTCATCCCCCATTTCCTTTTATTCACTAACCATCTTCAATCAAATTAGTGAAATTTGAATCATTTACATTACATTTACATTTTGTCAGTTAGCAGACGCTTTTATCCGAAGCGACTGCTAACTGAGGACAATAGAAGCAATCAAAACCAACAAAGGAGCAATATTATGACAAGACTTGGTTAGTCTAACGCAGAACAGGTAGCAAGGGTTTTTATGTTTGTTTGTTTGTTTTTTTATAATAAATAAAAAGTAAACAAGTAGATAGAATAGAAAAAAATAGAGAATAAATAGAGAAAAATAGAGTGTTAGATGGTATTTTTTATAATAAAATAGAGAGAAAATAGTGTTAGAGTGTCATGTTTTATAATAAATAAAAACAAAACAAGTAGAATCACAAAGATTTTTGATGTGCAAACGTGTATGCATTATTATTAATAAGCATTTAAAATAAGCATTTAACTATTTTGGATAGTTTTAAGAAATGCAAGAGATTCTCGACTACATTTTCAGAATGTTTTTTTCACCACATATTTTGTTACTTTTCTGTAATTTTTGCATTATTTCTTTAAAGCAGCATTCCCAAACTTTTTGTCTGCTGAACTCCTTTGACATTAAAATTAATGGTATCCAGGTAAACAAATAAATTATTTTATTTAAATATGTATATTTATATATAAGGGTTTTATTTTAATGTTTATTAATTTATTTAGAATGTTATCGGTGACATTCTGTCACCAATGGAGTTTTGGTTCCTTGCCGCTGTCGCCTCTGGCTTGCTTAGTTGGGGACACTTCATTTCCAGCGATACCGTTGACTTGATTGCAAAGATACTATTTAAACTGAGCTGGATGTTGACATCACTGAATTCAATGATGAACTGTCTTTAGCTGAAAAATTAGTGTTTACTATTGTCATTTTGCATTATTGACACACTATTTTCCTAATTAATGCTGTTGACGCAATCTGTATTGTTAAAAGCGCTATATAAATAAAGGTGACTTGACTTGACTTGACTTATACTGTTATGCTCTATTTAAATAGTCACTGTTCATCAAATCCTGATGCAGTTCCCTTAATCCGATACAAAACCAACACAGACAGCGTTTGCAAATAAGTTATGTTGTCAGTGAGTGCAATTAATTCTTAGTGAATTCATCCGTTAGTATTTTGACTTTCTTTCAACATGCATCCAGTTTTGCCTGTCAGTTCCAACGATGAGTCTTTTTTGCTAAAAAAAGTTTTCCGTTCAGAGCTGTGTAGGGTATCAGACCGAATCAGACAATCTAAGATTTGGTCAAAACATGGTTGAAACATGAGGAGCCAAATTCCACAGAGACCCAAGACACAGGATGTTCGTAAATCAGATCTTGGCCCCACAAGCCTGAACCAACTAGCAGCTTTGAGTAGCTCACAGCATTTAAACAAAAGAACACTTATTGACAATTCCAAGGAGATTGTCAATTTTAGGGCAAGTAATCAAGATTAAATGGTCAAAGAGATGACCGCATGACCATCACGTGATAGTAACTACAATCACGAGCTCTTTGGAATTGACTTCCCCCACCTCGACCACAGAGAACAGACTGAAATTCCTTATGAGAGACCTCTTAACCTCTGGTCTTCATACATTCACAGAACATGTCCTTATGTTCAGAGAATGGCACAGAAACTGCATTTCCATGTAAATATGCATCTAAATGACACTAAAAGGACTTGAGCAACTAGTTCAGTTGCTTTGACACAATCTGTATTGTTAAAAGCGCTATATAAA
Organism: Sinocyclocheilus anshuiensis; assembly: GCF_001515605.1. Classification (NCBI taxonomy): domain Eukaryota; kingdom Metazoa; phylum Chordata; class Actinopteri; order Cypriniformes; family Cyprinidae; genus Sinocyclocheilus; species Sinocyclocheilus anshuiensis. The sequence continues at coordinate 1,715,681 of NW_015548296.1, read as the reverse complement.
TAAAGGTGACTTGACTTGACTTGACTTATACTGTTATGCTCTATTTAAATAGTCACTGTTCATCAAATCCTGATGCAGTTCCCTTAATCCGATACAAAACCAACACAGACAGCGTTTGCAAATAAGTTATGTTGTCAGTGAGTGCAATTAATTCTTAGTGAATTCATCCGTTAGTATTTTGACTTTCTTTCAACATGCATCCAGTTTTGCCTGTCAGTTCCAACGATGAGTCTTTTTTGCTAAAAAAAGTTTTCCGTTCAGAGCTGTGTAGGGTATCAGACCGAATCAGACAATCTAAGATTTGGTCAAAGTGATTGATGGTTGTTCAGATCTATGCAATTGCACATATTGCTGTAAACTTGGGATTTCACATTTTCATTCTCAAACTCATTATTTCCTCACTTTCTCTCTTTCTGCAACTTGTGTGAATGCGTTTGTTTATGTGTTAGATTAGTTTATATGTCTTAGATTTATCCAATAAAGCCTTATTTATATTGAAAAGAGAAGTATCTTGTGTTTTGTGCTTACAAGTTAATGTCTTAAACTGCCGATCTTGTTACTGTGCTAATTAATAGTGTTTTCACTATATTTTGGATATAAATATCCATTGCAGAGTTGATGTCATACGGCTCGTTCAATGACTCGCTGGCCGTCTCAGTGATCAGCCGTAAAACAGTGATTCTGTCCAAATTCCCTTTAAAATCTTAAATGATTCCCTTTGAGCTAAATTGACCTGTTTCCCTTACAGCTGGTAAATCTATGACAGCAGGCACTGATGGGATATTTAATCATCTGGACATAAGAATACTTACAGTTATGAGTAAAAATAAATATTTCATGAACAATTGACAGCATTAGTCCATCTAACAGATTTTGGTGACAGCAAAAATGTGAGAAATTGTAAAAAGGATAGATAACTATGTCAAATACGGATGGGTCACCATGGTTGTTACACCACTAGTCTATTAGTAAGATTGATTAGTGTATCTAGAAACTTTCTTACATGTGTTTGCTTTGGTCTTTTTAGAAGTGCTGCTTAAATTGGACAGTGTGCCTTACTTTAGCTGTGAGGAAGTTTGCACGGGAAAAAAAACCCTGTTGGAAAAGTTGCATCTTTAAATTCATTCCTTTTAATGAACCGCCACTACAGCCATACACTTTTCAATGGACATCTTTGGCCACTGCTGTTGTTTTAAGCATCCCACCATGAGTGTTGTGTGTTTAAGATAGTGTGCTGAGTTCAAAATAGATAAAAATGAGTCTCAGCTGTTTTAAAATATGAGAATGTGTCTTATTTAAAAGCCCCCTCAGAAACATGGTCGCTGAACCTGAAACCGGTCCAAACCGGTTCAGACAGCCCATCAACTGGCTAGCTTTGAAAATATGTAGTTTATATATATATATAAAATATATATGTTTGCACACACACAAGTTACAAAGTCAGTTTATTTGATGAAGGCTGTCAGAGTGTTTTTGTGTGTTTTACTCTGAAACCAAATCTCCAGTCAGCAGATATATATTTTTCAGCATTTTTGTGGTTTTGAGGATTTTTACGCTTCTTTCGGATATGTATACTTGTGTGAGTGTGGGAAAAAAAGACTGGAAAAATGAGGATGGCTATACAACATCCACAGACCTCTGGTAGAAATGATAGCAGCAAATTAAAATTGCTGTTCCATTTAGGGACTTGGGATTACTTGCCTTCAAGAAAAAAAGGCAAGAAAGTGGAGAGAAATGCTGAGAAAATAAAGTGTTAAAGAGAGATAAAGCTAGGCAGAAGGAAACGCAAATTAAAAGCTTACTAACATCCCAAAACTTCAGTCAGTCCTTCTTGACAGAAGCGTTCTGTGTATTTTATTATTTATCTAATGTGCCTTCTGGGGAAATATTCTGAGTCCCTAAGACTATTCAACACAACAAGGGAACTGTGAATTAGAGAACGCAAGCATCCCAGCCCTCCATTTTCACTGGCTTTTGTCTTCAGAATGATCACTTATACTGTTATATATTGTACTTATGTTCTATGAATAAGGATGAGTGCCTTGTCTATGTACATATATATCAAACTCTGTGACACTCTATAACTTGTATGAATGCAAAAAGCATGTTGAGGCGAATTGGCTGGCTGAGCAGAGCTGCTGCTGTTTGTTTACCTGTAATCTTGTACCTCTGGAGAGGTGATCAACACTAAAGTAGCTTCAGGCTTCTGTAGTGTCCTTGCGTCACACTTAAATGAATGCACAGAAAAGCCTCAAGGCTGGTGTCTTCGCTTCCTTAAAACAAGCCGGGACAAAGGCCTGGAGAGACACCAACAAATATGCACAAATATGATATGTGAAATGGACACTGTGTGATGTGGTTGTTACCACATACTTTATTTACATTATTACACTTTTTTTTTGCTACATTTTTCTGGGGACCCCCTAGAACTCTCTTCAGGGGGGTCCGTTTGACAACCTTTGGTCATGACTAATTAAAGGTGGGATGTTTAAGTCGTGTGCGATTCATTCGCTTTAAAAATGATTTAGCAATTTGAGTCATCCCTGAAAAGTATTCCCAGATGTTCCTGTATTGCCACCTGTTTCTCTACTTAAATAGTTATTTAGTTAAATAGTGCTGTTTATCATGTTTTAATTTATGTTGTGTGAATTAGATAGTTTTTTGTAATTAGTGTAAATTGTTTTCTTGCTCCATTTGTTATTGCCACCCTAATTACATTGTGTCTGTGCACTGTTTTTAGCTCACTTTTAGAATAAAAACAGGTTTATAACAGATGTTGCTTTGCGTTGTCCACATTATTTTTCAGTTGTAGTACCGGCATGTAAACAAATAATAAACAAACGTAAAAATAGTAGCTATTAACGATGCACATTTATAACTTAAATACATGTGGTTAAAGGCAAGTCAAGCATGAATCAACCTATTTTTTTCTCGAAATTTGAATGAATGGCACAAGGGGTTTGAAATTGGCCCATTCAAAGGTTTTTGGTTAATTTCTAGTTGGACATGATCAATTGACTGAGCGATTAACTCTGTAATCCGTCCAAGCATTTCAACTGATTCAGTTTCAGCTGATAACGTCTCGGTTACGTATGGTAACCCTCGTTCCCTGAAGGAGGGAACGGAGACATCACGTCGGATGACCGACGAAATTGGGATCTCGCTTAGAGAGACCAATCTACTTCGAGTGTAAACTAAACGAGCCAATGCACATTGGCATGCGATTATTGCATCCAGCTGCCGCTGATCACAGCGTGAGTATAAGTAGGCAGCAGATGCAGCGCATATTCAGGTTTTCGCTGAGGAGCCGAGCCGGTGACCTGGCCGCTCAGCGGTGGTACAGGAGCTGTGGCGACGGGACGTGACGTCTCCGTTCCCTCCTTCAGGGAACGAGGGTTACCATACGTAACCGAGACGTTC
>NW_015548296.1:1711924-1712163 GCF_001515605.1 Sinocyclocheilus anshuiensis | reverse complement strand
ACCCGGGAGGGGAGGCACGGTTCTCCCTGCCGGTTGGAGGCGGTATTAGGACACAACTGCATCGCAACCGACCGCTCCACCGGGGGGACCCTTGTAACCCCCTAGCTGCCCCACCATCGAGGGTGGTGAGGGAGGAGGAACCAGTAGATCGGTTTCCGGCAGTAAAAAAGGTGCCGTCCACGACCAGTTGAGCTCTTCATGCACCTCCGGGAAGAAAGACACCGAGGCGGGGCGCCGGG
>NW_015548296.1:1709030-1709110 GCF_001515605.1 Sinocyclocheilus anshuiensis | reverse complement strand
TCGAGGTAGTCGAGGTAGTTGAGAACGCGAATGCCCGCTTCCCTCAATGGAACGAGGGCTGCCTCCACGAAGACACGAGG
>NW_015548296.1:1707984-1708891 GCF_001515605.1 Sinocyclocheilus anshuiensis | reverse complement strand
GAAAGTACGCGTCCTTGAGGTCGATCGCTGCGAACCAATCGAAAGGACGGACGCATTGAAAGATGCGTTTCTGTGTCTGAACGGGGAACGGGAGCTTGTGAAGGGCCCGGTTCAGTATGCGCAGGTCCAGGATCGGTCGTAACCCTTCTTGGGTACTGCACGCAAGACCGGAGCATCCTTGTCCCGCACCGAGGTGGACCGAATGCCCCTGAACTTGGGAGGGTGCCGGGTGAACTGAATCGCGTAGCCGAGTCTGATGGTTCTCATGAGCCAGCGAGACGGCCTGGGGAGCTCTAACCAGGCCCCCAGCGACCGAACTAGCGGGACCATCGACGTACCCGCAGTGGGGCAGCGAAGTGGAACACAGGGACCCAACCCGGGAGGCCGTGCGTCCCAGGGTGGGGTCTGAGTGCGCGGCGCGCCACTTACCTGGCTCCACGGCTGGGGGCTTGTGAGGAGGCATAGCGTCCTTGAACCGGACCCTGCTACCTACTGGCGAAAGGAGAGGGGGACGGCCGTGTGGAGACCGGGTCTCGTACACCGCCGTCCTCGCCCTCTTGAGACCCGTAGGCAAAGGAACTGCTCTTTTGAAGTTTTGGGTACCACTGGCTGGGTAGCCAGTGGCGGAACAGACACAAACGGGAACAAAAGATTCTCCACCCGGCCCTCCTCCGGGGGAAGGAGTGGTGCGGTCACCATCTCCTGAAGAGCAGGATCCAAGAACTCCGGGTCGCCCATCTCAGGGACGCCGCCTGCCCTGGCACTTCACGGGCTTGGCAGGGGCGGAGGCTGCGGCCGTTGTGAAGGCTGCTGCTGTGGCCGAGCTGGAGCGGAGGGGGAGGCCGCAGGAGGGCGCCCTCGGCGACGAGCAGACAGAGGGGCTGCAGCCGGCGGTGGGGTGGAGACA
>NW_015548296.1:1705091-1707618 GCF_001515605.1 Sinocyclocheilus anshuiensis | reverse complement strand
TTTCCAAAACACTCGCGGAGATTTGCTTACTAGAAGGCTCGGCTCCGAAGCGAAAAGCTGATGTGCGTTTGCATGCGCTCTCCTTTTATACCCGCGCTGCGGGGCGGGGTGCGCGTGGCGAAACACGCACGCCAACTGTCATTGGCTTGTTTAGTTAACACTCGAAGGTGATTGGGCTCTCGGGCGAGATCCCAATTCGCACGACTGACGTAACGTCGAACGTGACTGACTGAAAGGGAACTTGGGTTTAATTCAGTCCAGTTTGTGAAATGGGTTCAGCCAGTTTATTAAAAAGAACCAATTCAAAAGAATGCACCCAATAGGATGTCAGTGTGACTAATGTTTTTGTAAGAAACACAAGCTTTTCTTTCATGACAGTGAGGTGTATTAATCACTTTGACACCTCCGACTGATGTTCGTTTCCCATTCTTTTAATTGTTTCCACTTCTCGGGGCTTCCGCACAACGTCTTTATCTCGTGTCCGCTCTATTTTCCTGGGGCCTAAATCACATCCTTCTATAATATGAGCTTCCAATTCTGAGATAAGAGAAGGAAAAGAGAACTGCAGTGTCCAGATTCTCCTCTCCAGAAGCAGATCAACACTCGATGCCTGAAAACACGGCCATGTCCTTAAGGATCTCACTATCCTTGAGGGGCCTTTTTTTTCAGAAAAATTGCAACAAAATATTATTTTTACTGTTTTATTGTGGTTATTTTTGTTCAATGTTATATTAAAAAGGTTTTAAATAAATGAACTTGATGAGACTATCATGTGAATTGATTTTTTACAATGCTTACAACTTTACACTGAGTTACATTTTATTAGCCTTATTGCATGGACTAACTATGACCAATAATTTTACATTACTAAATCTATAATCTAGGTTCATTTAAAAATATACTATTATTCATTAATAATTGTTATCGGCCATGTTAAATGATTTTGTATGTGTAAATGAACATGTTATTATTGAACCTTATTGTGAAGTGTTACCATATAAAGGCAATATGTTATATTTTTAAAATACTGTTGGTTTAATACACTAACATTCAAAATGTTGGGTATTTTTTTTAAGAAAGGAATAATTCAACAAGGATCATTAAATTGATCAAAAGCGACAGTAAACACTTACATACTGTACATATATAAATGTAAGTGCTGTTCTTTTGATTCTTCTAGCTATACGTACATCAAACAATTCTGAAGTTTTCAAAAAAAATAAGCCGCACAACTGTTTTTAACTTTTTATAATAAATAAGAAGAAATGTTTCCAAATCTGCATATTATAATGATTTCTGTAGGATCATGTGACACTGAAGACTGGCGTAATAATGCTGAAAATTCAGCTTTGCCATCACAGGAATAAATTACATTTTAAAATATACTCAAATAGAAAACAATTATTTTAAATTGTAATAATATTTTGCTGTATTACTGTTTTATTGTATTACTAATCAAATAGATTAAATTTTAACAGTAGTGTATGTGTATATAAATAAAACATAGATATTTATAAAAGTATTCTTTATATGTAAAGTAGTTTCAGAAGACCTCCAAATGCTACTGCTACATCTTATAGCAATATAGCACCATATTGCTTATAAACACCTCATGTTAGCAGAGCAAATGTGTCTATAGGTGTGCAGAGTTGGTTTGTTTTTTACACAGTGGGAGTATTTTAATGAATATATGCTACTTACAGTTGATTGAGTTTGTAATATTAATAATAATAAACTGTAGTGTAGTAATGCCATGACCCTTGCTGAAGCATTGCACATGTGCTTTCATAGTTTATGCTTCTTCAAAATAGCACTGCAGAATTAAAATCCCCCAGAAACTAGGCTAATTAAAATGCATACTCCAAATATACTGCCAAATGGCAGCAGGGAAGCTGAGGATGGCTGTTCTTTACATATTCGTTCTCCATATACTCAAGTACAGTGGTGTGAAAAAGTGTTGGCCCCCTTCCTGATTTCTTATTTTTTTGCATGTTTGTCACACTTTAATGTTTCAGATCATCAAACAAATTTAAATATTAGTCAAAGATAACACAAGTAAACACAACATGCAGTTTTAAATGAAGGTTTTTATTATTAAGGGAAAACAAAATCCAAAACTACATGGCCCTGTGTGAAGAAGTGTTTGCCCCCCTGTTAAAACTGTGGTTTATCACACCTGAGTTCAATGTCTCTAGCCACACCCAGGCCTGATTACTGCCACACCTGTTCGCAATCAAGAAATCTCTTAAATTGGACCTGCCTGACAAAGTGAAGTAGACCAAAAGATCCTCAAAAGCTAGACATCATGCCGAGATCCAAAGAAATTCAGAAACAAATGAGAAAGAAAGTAATTGAGATCTAAGTCTGGAAAAAGTTATAAAGCCATTTCTAAAGCTTTGGGACTCCAGCGAACCACAGTGAGAGCCATTATTCACAAATGGCAAAAACATGGAACAGTGGAGAACCTTCCCAAGAGTGGCCGGCCGACCAAAATTACCAAGAGCACAGCGACGACTCATCCAAGAGG
>NW_015548296.1:1694414-1704633 GCF_001515605.1 Sinocyclocheilus anshuiensis | reverse complement strand
CCATTACGTCTGGCGTGGTGGTAGTGTGATGGTCTGGGGCTGTTTTGCTGCTTCAGGACCTGGAAGACTTGCTGTGATAAATGGAACCATGAATTCTGCTGTTTACCAAAAAATCCTGAAGGAGAATGTCCGGCCATCTGTTCGTGACCTCAAGCTGAAGCGAACTTGGGTTCTGCAGCAGGACAATGATCCAAAACACACCAGCAAGTCCACCTCTGAATGGCTGAAGAAAAACAAAATGAAGACTTTGGAGTGGCCTAGTCAAAGTCCTGACCTGAATCCTATTGAGATGCTGTGGCATGACCTTAAAAAGGCGGTTCATGCTCGAAAACCCTCCAATGTGGCTGAATTACAACAAGTCTGCATAGATGAGTGGACCAAAATTCCTCCACAGCGCTGTAACAGACTCATTGCAAGTTATCGCAAACGCTTGATTGCAGTTGTTGCTGCTAAGGGTGGCCCAACCAGTTATTAGGTTTAGGGGGCAAACACTTTTTCACACAGGGCCATGTAGTTTTGGATTTTGTTTTCCCTTAATAATGAAAACCTTCATTTACAAACTGCATGTTGTGTTTACTTGTGTTATCTTTTACTAATATTTAAATTTGTTTGATGATCTGAAACATTAAAGTGTGACAAACATGCAAAAAAAATAAGAAATCAGGAAGGGGGCCAACACTTTTTCACACCACTGTATATGCAAGGAGGAGGAAAACAACAGTAACATACAGTAGTTGTATTTCAGGCCATTGGCCTGCAGGACTCAGAAAAGGCAGTTCAGTTCACAGTTGGGAACTCACTTAAATGTTTTCATCCTCTGATTTGTGGACAAAGTGTCAAGACCTGCTGATTAAGTTCTCCTTGGCATTGCAGGACCTCAGTGATCAAGGCTAAAGAGTAAAAGATGGCTCTCGAGAGCTCTTTCAGAGAGAAACATAAATAATACAGGGTAGATAGATGTGGGTTTTTTTACAGCATATTTGTATCTCAGGCACCTAGCAGCATCACACAAAAAGTGCTGTGTGCAGAAGAAAAAAACAAGTGTTTTGGTTCATTCACACTAATTAGCAGTCCAGACATGTGTTTTTGTAAGGAGGATTTGAAGCGCGTCCGATCTCTGTGCCATAGCTTGTTTTCCCAACACAAACTACCCCCCAAACTCCTATCAATTCACATCACAACTTGTTAGATTTTGTCATTTCAAAGAGAAAGTTGTGAAAACGATTAATTAAAATATTTAATCAACATATCCTGAGCATATGACAGTAACATCAGTGAATGTCGTATTAGTCATGCAAAAAAAAAAAAAAAATAATAAAAAAATATATATATTTTTTACACCGTTACAAACCAACTGAGAGTGTTATAACCAACTTCACTTCATCAAGCATAAACGCCATCATACAAAAAAGTGCTAGAAAGTTTGGGTCAAAAACAGCTGTGCTGCATAATATTTTGAGGAAAATGTGATACTATTTTGGGATTCTTTGATGAATACAAAGTTCAAAACAACAGCATTTATTTAAAATTAAAATATTTTGTAGCATTGTAAATGTCTTTACTGTTGCCTTTGATTTATTTAATTTATTTATTTTCATGCTTGCTAAATAAAAGTTATTTTTTCCCCAAAAAAGGGCTGACTTTTAAATAATAACAGCTTTTATTTGAAATGAAAAACTTTTGTAACATAAACATCTTTACTGCCACTTTTGATTGATTTAATGCATCCATGCTGCATAAAAGTGTTATTTTGAATGATAGTGCTAAATAAAAGTATATTTTGGGGGGATAAAAGACTTACTTTTGAATAATAACAGCTTCTATTTGAAATGAAAATCTTTTGCAACATTATAAACATCTTTACTGCTACTTTTGATTGATTTAATGCATCCATGCTGCATAAAAGTATTATTAAAAAAAAAAATCATACTGACCCCAAACTTTTGAATAATAGTGCCAGAATGAAATCCGAACTCTCTGCCCTACCCCTCAAACTCCAGACCTACCAATACATGTTGCAACTTGTTAGATTTTGCCATTCCAAAGGGAAATTCACAAAACAGCATATTAAATTGTTTACTCAACATCCTGAGTGCATAATATGACAGTCACATCTGCGAATGTCATATTACTCACAAGCAGTACATTTTCACCGTTACGAGACTGTGAAGAGCGGCACAGACTTACAGTCTTATAACCCACTTCACGTCATCAAGCATAACCGCCATTGTCAAAAGTGACAGAATGTTTGGGTCAGGGGGACCCGCGTGAGTGTGTGCCTGGGTTGGCATGTGTGTGCGAGGGTAACAGTTTGGTGCCCTCACTGTCCCCCTGTCTTTGTGCTGTGCGGGTCCGCTGGTCGTACAGAGAGTTCTGTGCCGCCGTACATTATTCCTCCGTCAGTCAAGCAGAACAATGCAGCCCTCCAGTACCAGACCTGAAGACCTTGCCACGTGTTTGTATGTGTATGCGCACGCACACATCTGCACTGTGCAATTGTGAGTGTGTGGATGTCTTTGTGAATGTCATGCCCCTTTTTCCCAGTACTACCTGCAGTGGTGCTGCAGGTGGACCTGATCAGGCATGGGGTAATGGGAAGGACTATCTTTTATTCCTGCAAAGACTTTTTAACAATACCCTTTTTTTGGCAGCCACCATTTAGACAGGAAACATTAAAAAGGGATAGTTCACCTAAATTCCTTTTTTATGCCCTCATGTCATTCTGTACTCTTATATGGCGTTTTTTTTCCCTTGTGGGAAAAGTGTTCTTAGGCTGTAAGGCTCCAAGAATGACAAAAACCACCAAAAAAATAGTGACACTGAAGTTGCGCTACTATTTAAACATCTTTTTCAAAGTTTTTGAAAGAAGTCTCTTATAATAACCAAGGCTGCATTTATTTGATAAATTTATAAAGATAAATCTGCTAAAACACTAGGTGGAGGATGGTGGTGTTTCTAATTTAGTTGGGGATCTTATTCCAAAGAGCATTTTATTAGACAAAAAAAAATGTGTGTAGTACAAGTTGCGCTAGCAATATTTTTGATTAATTTCCCCCCGGAAGCGAAAGTAAATTTTAAATGAGTGTGTATGTTAACAGCGAATTTGCAAGGCAAGGTTTAGGTGTACACTGGCATATAGATTAACCTAATGCTTACAGACATCTAGTAAAAACCACAAATCTCCAGCTTTTATGCTCTCGTCCCTCAAAATCCTATCCATATTGAAGGAGTTGTTTTTCCACTTACAGCTGATTCATGAGAAGGTTTCATCTTCAGCTCCAGATGACCCCTGCACACCTCTCTGTGTCCACACACCACCCAGTAAGACAAAGAGCTTGTTGTAAAGCTCCTGAGTTTGTGATGTTGTTCTGTTTGTGAGCGCAGGGCTGAATGACCTTCAGGGGAGCCTGTGGAGAACATCAAACGCTGCAGCTCTCCTGAACTGTCTTAACCTGTACTGTAGGCCTGAACGTGGAGAGAGGACACACCTCACAGCCACTCAATCCCCACCATCATAGAGCTGCTCTTGGCTATATTTTTTCTTCTTTTCTCTGTGCATTCCTCATTCTGTCTAGCATTCTGTCTGTCTGTCTGTCTGTCTATCTATCTATCTATATATATATCTATCCATATATCCATCTAGCCACATACTCATCGGCATACACTCATACACACTCTTACAGACACGATCATTTAGTTTTTCTTACTCTCATTCTTGCTTCTTGGTCAATATCTCTCCCACATATCTTCTTACACATTAGATCTTGACATTCCAGAATCTGAATTGCAGTTTCAATAAAGCTGCCTTCTGCAGAAACTTCAATCGATTATTGATTTTTCTTGTTGTTTGTATTTATGTGTGCTGCAGTTAAAGCTTCTGACTAGAATGAGAAGTTGTAATTAAATATCGTACTGGATTTTTGTACTTCACATGGCCACATTTCAGCTTGTTTTGAATTGCTATTCCAAGAACCTCCTACTAAAAGGTCTTGTTTATTGGATTTGCAAACTTGCAAATATGAACAGGCTATCAGTCTGTGTTAATAGTGAGGATTTTTCAAAATAGCTGATTCATTCAGGAACAAAATTCGTTTTTAATTCGAGTCATTGAATCATTCATTATTAACGCTTGCTTCTCTGCATGCTCTCAAAAGGCACATTAAAAAGACTAGTGTAAACAAATTTGTAATCTAGTTGTCGTATCTGCGTTCACATGTCGTGTCCGACAAACCATTCCTATTATTATTATTGACATTCTTCTCTCAACAAGCTTTACAAAATACACCTGAAACGCTCAGTCCCCAGTTGCCTTATATTATATAAATCCTATTGATGTGGACAAAATTTACAGTAGGTGCACTGTGTTTAACTGATGGTCAGATGCTGGTCATCATATGCCAAGTGTAAACAGGAAGTTCATCAAACAAAACTCGGGGCAGATTGGTGCATAGTCAATCAGTTAGATTGTTGAATAATGCTAGTCGGTTTTTTATGTTTAGCATGTATGAGGAGATCAATAACTGGACTTTTCATCTGAAACTGAGACTCGTGGGCACATGTCTGTACAACCCTGTCTTTCGTTAAGAGAGCAAGACAGAGAGAGTAAGAGGGAATTCTGGTTTGGCATCTTCTTTGGGCTTGTTGTTTTTGAACAACACACTTTGAGGCTGACCATTCTTGCGTTCCCATGCCAACATCCCATCCCATAATGAAACAATATCATGCAGGGCAACTCCTGTGAATCCAGTGTTTTTCTTATGCAAACACTCCAGGTTTAGCCTCTGTCCCTTGATCCGCAGGTTTACCCTCTGCATGTCAGTTGTGGAGTGACAAAAAGCCTTCAATGACAATAATTAGCTCATTCCATTAAAGCAAATTAGCCTAATTTACAAAAACATTGACTGCCGTTGTTGCTTCACAGAAACATCCATCTCTCTTTTTTTATCATGAGTGTGTTTTTTTATCTTTCCTGCTGGCAGATGTTTTTGTTGATGCTTAGTAAGGAAGGAGAAAAAAATTAAATTAACAATTTTCCCATCAACAACAGGCTGCAATTAGTGTATTCAGACCATTCGTGGCGGTTGCCAAATAGCAAAATCACTCTGATTCTTGATTTAAATCTTCTAGACATTTTCAGGAGAACTGACAGAGTAAAATGTTATTATTCTCCCAGTACAATGCACTTTGTTTTTCCGTTTTGAGCAGAGCTTGTTAAAGTAGGCAGCATGCTTTCGTGTGTCAGTGATTTGGTGCTCATTCTGAAAACTGCATATTGGCCTCTTCCCCTCCCATTTGCAATTATTCACCAGACGAAACTCTGGAGCGTTGGGCAAGCCGTGCTGCAATTGGTGAAATGGATTCTACGCTTTATTAGCCTGTTGTTTTGGTGCATCTTCTGGCAGGAAGCCGTGTGGTAAATTGGATAGATGGCTTGATAAAAAGCTTGTCGTGCAAGATATTTCATGGCAGATTTTTATTTATATTTTTTAACATTTTCGCCCAGTGACTTGGTCCCACGGTGATTTATGAAATCAATTTGTCTTGTTATCAGTGGGATTGTGGAAGAGAGATAAAATCAGTAGGAAGTGATTTTAGTTCCATCTTTCTTTCTTTTCAATCCTGAGGGAAGAAAGAGATGAGAGAAGCGGCACTCAAATCTATTTGGCACGCTTTGACCCTCTAGTACTGGAAGTCTGCAAAGACTGAACACTGTCAGAACAATATGCAGTTGAAGTGTCACTAATGCATAGATGAGACTGGGGCTAGTTGTCACAGGGGTTATTTATTTATTAATTTTTTTAATAAAAAAAAAAAGTGTGCTATAGTGGTTTTGGTTTAAAATGCATTAGTCAAAACCATGTTGGGTCACATATGTTTTAAATGATGTTTATAACTTTATATGAAATTTGAAATGCAATATTAGCAGGACAAAGCAATCGTCAATCTGACAAATGAATAAATGTAAATGTAATGGCAGGTTACATCGTTACAACATACCCCACTATTGTCAATGTGTGTTCGTGTGATTTTTTCCCCCCTAAGCAATAAAAGTGCAAATGATCAGTGAACATTTATAGAAAAAAAAAGCTGTCATTTATGTGTCTTTACAGAAATTGATTTTCAAAAATGAATTTAAATGAATAGTTCATCAAAAAAAAAAATATTTGCTTAAAATTTACTCAACCTCAGGCCATCCAAGATGTAGAAATTTAGCATCACATCACTTGCTCACCAATCGATCCTCTGCAGTGAATGGGTGCCGTCACAATGAAACAGCTGATAAAAACATCACAATAATCCACAAATAACAAACACACAGCTTTTCAGTTTTCACAAGACGTTAATTTATGGACTGGAGTTGTGTGGATTATTGTGATGTTTTCATCAGCAGTTTTGACTGTCATTCTGACGGCACCCATTCACTCCAGAGGATCCATTGTGATGTGCAAGTGATGTAATGCTAAATTTCTCCAAATCTGCTCCAATGAAGATACATCTACATCTTGGCTTGCCTGAGGGTGAGAACATTTCCACCAAATTTCACCACATTTTCGGGTGAACTATTACTTCAACCTGAGAAATATGTACTATTTGTGAAAACTAGTCCCTGACTCCCATATACTAAGAGCAGAAGTGGTCTACTAAAGTTCTACGACTGAACTTCTGGTAAATGTGAAATAGAGCTCTAATTTTTAAACTGTGATTAATCTAGACATGGCACATGGCTCTCTCTCTCACTTGCTCGCTCGCTCACTTTAAGTAGAGCTGAAGCTGTGGAACTTTCCCTCAGGTGTAACTGAACGGACCATCTGCTATTGTTGACCAGCACCCTTTCCAAGCAACCATAGCGGGAGAAAGCATATGACTCACTCATTCTGTTTGCTATCTTCACTTGTTTTAAGAGAAACTGAATTTTTCACACTTCTTCTGTCAGAAGAGTCTGTTATTAAGAGAATCCTTTTTTGTATATACGGTACTATAAACATTATCGATAAATTATATCTTTTGTTCAGTACATTGCTTATGCTATTGAATTTAGCCATAGCCCATCATTTATTACATATATAATTGATTTCATTTATTTGTCTATTGGTCTGTATGTGGCTGAATGAAGTATTGAATCAATAACGCCTTGTCCACCTTAAATGTAATAACTACATTACATTCATACTGTCTATAACGATGATGTTTTATTTAATAAGCAGTCTAGCATAGTAGGGGAGATAGACAATGACAAATGTGTGGGCAAGAGCAATGAAACATGTTGGCCAAAAATAAGATCGCTTTGAACAGTTTTTGCGTCTGGCAGCAATGAGAGTTCCATTGTTTTTATTTAATTTTTTAAAAATAACTTACTTTTTCTTACCCTCTAATCTCTCTTTCTCTCTTTTCTTGCAGTGAAGTTCGAAACCTGTCAACAAATAGAAGAGGTTTCTTTCGAAAGCAGTGACCCAAAGTTCAGCGTTCGGCCGGATGGCTCTCTTTATGCAGAGCAACATGTGACGAATCTAACTGAACCCATCCAGTTCATGGTGACGGCCAGAGACAGCGCGGGCAAGTATATCTGGGAGACCACTGTTAAACTGGCCCTCGCTGGACACCTGCTATCACCTCCTGTTAACCAGGCAAGGACAAATTATGTGTAGTTTATGTCAAATATCATTCCAAAAATATCTATTTGTGAACAGATTTGTGTTGAGCTCATTTTTTAGAAGCCACATATGTTATCTTTATATTTTATATATTTAATTATAGTATTGATAAATATTTTTTTAATATATTTGTTATTAATTTATTATTTATAAAAAATGCAGTTTGTAACTATTTTACTGAATTTCATTGTTTTTACTGAATTTTTGATCAAATAATGCTGAGCATAAGATTCAACTTCTTTCAAAACCCTTACAAAATCTTAAGACCCCAAACTTTTGAATGGTAGCATGTATACAGTGTTTTTTTTTTGTTTTGTTTTTGAAGTTTTTGAAGGTTTTTTTCTGAGAGTATTGTGAAAAGCCGTGAATGAGTCTAGCAGCTCGGTAATGGAGTGCATGAAATAATGTACAATAATTGATTGAGTTCATGGTTTTAGGGGGGTCGTGGGGGGAGATGATGTGCCGTCTCAGTATAATTATTTGCCCATATAGCACAAGCAAGAACGAGATTCAATAACACAGCAAGATGTTATTACATTTAAGCAATCATCAGAATTTGAAAAGTAGTTATAGCTTTTAAATTGATTACATTTCGGTTCTCCCTGTCGTGCATGTATGCACAGGCAGCACTGTCACGTGTGGAGCGCTTTTAGAGGGTTTGCACAAGCCCTTGGCAACATACCAAAAGTCATGATCTGATTATGAAAGTGAATGCTCAAATGTAATTTTTATACAAAAGATGAAAGGAGTAATATTTCATCCAAGTTGTCCCCCCACCACTTCACACACACACACACACTTCTGCCACAATGTGTCCTGCTTGGCAAGTATCATTAAACTTTTAATACATGTGGCTGTCATGCTCATGTCCTGTGCTCTGGTGTAGTGCAGATGAGGTGTACAGGCTTTATATAGATGTCTTTCCCACTGGCATCGGACTGTTTCTGCATCCAAAGTGACCTAGAAATGCCAAGCAGAGAGGCAGGAATGCAGGTCCTCTAGGGATCCTGGAGTCTGGTCTGGCGAGCCCTATCCCCGTGTCCCTAACCCCACACATGTCCTCTCCTTCTGCACGACCATTTAGAGAAATGTCTCCTTGCCAGTTACGGCAGGTTACTGAAGGACAAACGCACATGTGTGCACACACACGAAGCAAGAAGATACATGGGTGTTCTGGGAAATGTGACTCTTTGCAACTCTCTGACCTAGCTGAGACCATAAATAATTCATGAAAAAATTATCAAAATAAAAATGAAGTAGTTTAGCTCTCAGAGTATTTAAGCATTAAGACGTGTTTCATCTATTTATGTGCCAGAATTTCAGCTGTCTTGTCTTGAATTCCTGACAGATGTGATTTTCATGAACTAATTATCCTCAAGTAACTCAATGAAGTACCAAAAAGCAGGGTGTAAGGACAATTTGACAAAGTAAGGGGACATATTATGAACCTTAACAGTTTGGCTTGTGTCCAGTCTACTGTCTACTACAGTTTAATATTTTTTTTCTGCATCATGGCCAAGCAGAATAAAAAAAGTGATTATTTCTATATTATAATTTTTAACCATTAATATAATTATTAATTTAGTTAATTATTTCCAATAATAATAATAATGATTATTATTATTAATTTTATTTTATATACTGTATGTATATATTTGTATTATTTATATACACATTTTATACATCTATATAATAATAATATTTATAATAACTGTTAGCATTATGTTGTTGTTGTTTTACATGATGCCTTGATAATTATATTATTTTAACTTGGTAATACATAAATACCATGGTATTTGAATATAATAATCATGGCATGTAATAAAAGTACCATGGTTTTACCATCATAGTACCGTTTTAGTAAGGGGTTCCATGCATCAAATGACTTGTGCTGACAGGAAGTTTGACCTCACGTAAGACAATAGAGATTTATTTCTTACTTTTCTGTACATTTATTTAATCTATTTTGGCCTCTTGACTTGAAAGACGGATATACAGGTGCATCTCAATAAATTAGAATGTCATGGAAAACCGCTCATCTCACGGAAGGTCACTGCATTCACTGGAATGGTTTATTTGCAAAACAGCTAGCAGTGTGTGTGAGAACATGCTTCTGTTTATATTTGACGTGATGATATCAGTCCAGGAGACGCAGGAATGTATACTCAGATTCCTGTTTAGCATACTGATCTTCCAGGCACTTTTCTAAACTGTTGCACATCCATGATGCACACGCGTAGAACAATTAAAGCATAGAAAATATGGTAAATATAAACAAATGTATTCCTATAAGACCATTAAGACCAGGGGAAGTCGTGGCCTAATGGTTAGCGAGTTGGACTCGTAACCCAAGGCTGCGGGTTCGAGTCTCGTACCGGCAGGGCTTGTAGGTGGGGGGAGTGAATGTACAGTGCTCTCTCCCACCTTCAGTACCACGGCTGAGGTGCCCTTGAGCAAGGCACCGAACCCCCAACTGCTCCCCGGGCGCTGCAGCATAAAAATGGCTGCCCACTGCTCCGGGTGTGTTTTCACAATGTGTGTGTGTTCACTGCTGTGTGTGTGCACTT